>NW_017215450.1:0-13903 GCF_001704415.2 Capra hircus
CTCCTGTAAGTCGGAGCACCTTCCGCAAACTCGAGAAATCCAGGAGGTTTCTCCCCTCCAGGCGAGATGAGGCCCATTTCCGCTGAGGCGTCTCGAGGCTAATCACACCTAACTCTGGAACTTCCAAAGGGTCCTTCACACCCTTGCTGCAACTCAAGAAGTTCCCGACATACCCGTCTCCACTTGAGAGGAAGCACGAGAGTCCCGCTCACATCCAGAGGAGCCCCGTTTCCGCCTCCTAGCTCGAGAGGAGGGATCCTTTCCTTGTGGGTCGGAAAGATTTCCCGGCGTTCCCGACGCATCTCAAGAGGTCGCGCTCTCCAGAGGAAGGCGAGAGGAACTCCAGGGTCGTGCCACCATTCCAGAGTCCCCCAGATGTCTCAGTCCATTCCAGGGAAACCTGTTTTCCCTGCACTGCCTCGACTTTCAAGCCGAGGATCGACTAAACACCACGGTGGCACGTGGGACAGCCCTGTGGGAAAGCCTCGTGGGAAAGCCTAAAGCCAAAGCCTTGAGGGAAAGCACTGATCCCTTGATCCACGCGACTGGAGCATGACACTGCTGCTACAGCTAGGGAGGAAAGCGCAGGTGCATGCCCCACTCGAGACGAGGACTGACTCCCTGGGGAGACTCCAGAAGTACCCCAAGATCCATGTCAGCACTGCAGAGGAAACCTCAGGTTCCGGCACTGACTCCACACAAGGTCTTAGGCCCCGGCATCGACGGGGAGAGGAATCCCGAGAGGCCCCGAGCAACTCGCATGGGGACTGGCCTTTCTGAGGCCCCCAGAGCGGGTCGTTGAGGTCCCCGTCGTAAGTCGAGAGCAACTGCCCTATCTCGAGAAAATCCAGGAGGTTCTCCCCTCCAGGCGAGATGAGGCCCATTTCTGCTGAGGCGTCTCGAGGCTAATCACACCTAATCTCTGGAACTTCCAAAGGGTGCTTCACACCTGGCTGCAACTCAAGAAGTTCCCCGACATACCGTCTCCACTCGAGAGGAAGCACGAGAGTCCCGCCCACATCCAGAGGAGCCCCGTTTCTGCCTACTAGCTCGAGAGGAGGGATCCTTTCCTGCGTGTTCGGAAAGAATCCGGCGTTCCCGTCGCATCTCAAGAGGAGGCGCTCTCCACAGGAAAGGCGAGAGGAACTCCAGGGTCGTGCCACCATTCCCAGAGTCCCCAGATGTCTCAGTCCATTCCAGGGAAACCTGTTTTCCCTGCACTGCCTCGACTTTCAAGCCGAGGATCGACTCACACCACGTGGCAGGTGGACAGCCCTGTGGGAAAGCCTCGTGGGAAAGCCTCGTGGAAAGCCTCGAGGGAAAGCCAAAGATCCCTTGATCCACGCGAAGGGAAGCGTGACACTGCTGCTACAGCTCGGGAGGAAAGCGCACGTGCATGCCCCCACTCGAGACGAGGACTGACTCCCTGGGGAGACTCCAGAAGTACCCCAAGATCCATGTCAGCACTGGAGAGGAATCCTCAGGTTCCGGCACGACTCCACACAAGGTCTTAGGCCCCGGCATCGACGGGAGAGGAATCCCGAGAGGCCCCCGAGCAACTCGCATGGGGACTGGCCTTTCCTGAGGCCACCAGAGCGGGTCCCTGAGGTCCCCGTCGTAAGTCGAGAGCACCTGCCCAACTCGAGAAAATCCAGGAGGTTCTCCCTCCAGGCGAGATGAGGCCCATTTCCCTGAGGCGTCTCGAGGCTAATCACACCTAACCTCTGGAACTTCCAAAGGGTCCTTCACACCCTTGCTGCAACTCAAGAAGTTCCCCGACATACCCGTCTCCACTCGAGAGGAAACACGAGAGTCCCGCCACATCCAGAGGAGCCCCGTTTCCGCCTAGCTCGAGAGGAGGGATCCTTTCCCTGCGTGTCGGAAAGAATTTCCCGGCGTTCCCGTCGCATCTCAAGAGGAGCGCTCTCCACAGGAAAGGCGAGAGGAACTCCAGGACCAATTCCAGAGTCCCATGTCTCAGTCCATTCCAGGGAAACATGTTTTCCCTGCACTGACTCGACTTTTAAGCCGAGGATCGACTCACACCACGGTGGCACGTGGGACAACCCTGTGGGAAAGCCTCGTGGGAAAGCCACAGATCCCTTGATCCACGCGAAGGGAAGCGTGACACTGCTGCTACAGCTCGGGAGGAAAGCGCACAGTGCATGCCCCCACACCAGACGAGGACTGACTCCCCTGGGGAGACTCCAGAAGTACCCCAAGATCCATGTCAGCACTGGAGAGGAATCCTCAGGTTCTGGCACCGACTCCACACAAGGTCTTATGCCGGTGTCCAGCCCCGGTGGATCCAGGGAATTCGAAGGGTGGACGGCGTTGGCGTGGAAAGACTTGTTTATTATTAATGTAAGATTAGATTAGCAAACTATAGTGTAGTAAGAAGATTAAGTGGAGGAAGAGGGCTGAATAGCTTGGTTTACGCGGACGGCCAATAAAATTCCAGACAAGGAATTTGCACCACCTACGTTGGGCCACCGGCGCCCGCTTGAATATCTAAGGGTGCCTCGCCTTAAGCTCCCTTTCGTGCGGGTCTTAACAGCCAGGCCAAGTAAGTAGACCTGGCGAGCCTCCGCACTCCCATGTGGAGATTCAGCCTGAAGTTATAGTAAAGAGCAGAGAGAAGGAAAGGTAGAGAAGAAGAAAGAGAGAGAAAGACACGGGGGGAGCCAGAGTCCCAGGAAACCAGGCTGAGAGACTAGTTCGAGAACTGGTCCGAGAAACTGGCCCCCGGCCCCTGGCCTCCCTCCTTTATTGTTCAGAAGGTCTTTTATACTTTTGATAATACATGAAGATCAATGGATAACCCAAAATTATGTAGTGTTCCCAACCCAGATTCTTTCTGTATATCATTTTGTATACAAAAGGTCTCAGGTGATTTACATTATCTTCTGGCCAAGAGGCTTGTTAACACTTTTTGGCTCTCTTCCTTAATGAATGTTAATTTTGTTTCCCTGAAGTGTTTTTCTTTAATCTGCATCTCCTTAAAGCATTAAAGTTACATCTCTATAGAACAAAGGTGCAGTGGGTTATAACCAAAGAAAGTACTTAACTCAAAGATCTAATGTTGCTAATACCAGGTCTACTACTTGTTTTTCACATACCAACTATATCTAAAAATAAAGGATATGAAAATTTGGCAGCAAGCATTGACCCAAAAAATGAAACTTTTAATCAATCCTATTCTAAAGATTCTGACTCCGCCGGAAGCTCCTGCATTCCTAGGATGTTTTAAGCTTCCTGTGCCTCCTTGCGGTCAGGAGGCCTCAAACAATCACAAGCGCAGCTGTACGAGTCCTACAGGCAGGATAGAAAGCCATCAGAGGCGTTTTTGGATTGAAACACTCTTTCAAATGCAGAAGACTAACGCCCTGAATTGACTTTTTCCAGAAAAGTTCAGAAGAGTGAAAAAGCAGAGCACAAAAACCGGCAGATTTTGTTGGGGTACATGCTTAAAATTTCCAGAGGGGTCCCTGAGTCTGAGCACGGCCTTGCGTATGTCAGCTTCCTTCCTCATAACCTTGTCACGGGCGGGCTTCCTCACACTGTCTCCCGGCAGCCTTAGGCCCCAGCATCGACGGGAGAGGAATCCCGAGAGGCCCCGAGCAACTCGCATGCGGACTGGCCTTTCCTGAGGCCACCAGAGCGGGTCCCTGAGGTCCCCGTCGTAAGTCGAGAGCACCTGCCACAACTCGAGAAAATCCAGGAGGTTCTCCCCTCCAGGCGAGATGAGGCCCATTTCCGCTGAGGCATCTCGAGGCTAATCACACCTAACCTCTGGAATTACAAAGGGTCTTTCACACCCTTGCTGCAACTCAAGAAGTTCCCCGACATACCGTCTCCACTCGAGAGGAATCACGAGAGTCCCGCCCTCATCCAGAGGAAGCCCCGTTTCCGCCTCCTAGCTCGAGAGGAGGGATCCTTCCCCTGCGTGGTCGGAAAGAATTCCCGGCATTTCCGTCGCATCTCAAGAGGAGGCTCTCCACAGGAAAGGCGAGAGGAACTCCAGGGTCGTGCCACCATTCCCAGAGTCCCCCAGATGTCTCAGTCCATTCCAGGGAAACCTGTTTTCCCTGCACTGCCTCGACTTTCAAGCCGAGGATCGACTCACACCACGGTGGCACGTGGACAGCCCTCAAAGCCTCGTGGGAAAGCAGGGAAAGCCACAGATCCCTTGATCCACGCGAAGGGAAGCGTGACACTGCTGCTACAGCTCGAGAGGAAATCGCACGTGCATGCCCCAATTCGAGACGAGGACTGACTCCCCTGGGGAGACTCCAGAAGTACCCCAAAACCATGTCAGCACTGGAGAGGAATCCTCAAGTTCTGGCACCGACTCCACACAAGGTCTTAGGTCCCGGCATCGACGGAGAGGAATACCGAGAGCACCGAACAACTCGCATGGGACTGGCCTTTCCTGAGGCCACCAGGCGGGTCCCTGAGGTCCCGTGTAAGTCGAGAGCACCTGCACAACTCGAAAAAATCAGGAGTTCTCCCCTCAGGCGAGATGAGGCCATTTCCAGCTGAGGACATCTCGAGGCCTCATCTCGACCTGACCGAGTGGAGAACTTCCTGAAATTATCCAAGTGGTCTTCGACACCCTGCTGGCAACTCAGGAATGCCTACATACCGACTCATTAGAACATCACGGATGCCATCTAGAGGGAGCCCCGTTCCTGCCGTCTGGCCTCAGGAAAGGCAGTCCCCATGCGAGTTGTTCGGGTGCTCTCCGGTATTCCTCTCCGTCGATGCCGGGACCTAAGACCTTGTGTGGAGTCGGTGCCCAGAACTTGAGGATTCCTCTCCAGTGCTGACATGGTTTTGGGTACTTCCTGGAGTCTCCCCAGGGAGTCAGTCCTCGTCTCGAATTGGGGCATGCACGTGCGATTTCCTCTCGAGCTGTAGCAGCAGTGTCAGCTTCCCTTCGCGTGGATCAAGGGATCTGTGGTTTCCCTCGAGGCTTGCCCAGGAGGCTTTCTCACAGGGCTGTCCCACGTGCCACCGTGGTGTGAGTGGATCCTCGGCTTGAAAGTCGAGGCAGTGCAGGGAAAACAGGTTTCCCTGGAATGGACTGAGACATCTGAGGGACTCTGGGAATGGTGGCACGACCCTGGAGTTAATCTCGCCTTTCCTGTGGAGAGCGCCTCCTCTTGAGATGCGACGGAAATGCCGGGAATTCTTTCCGACCACGCAGGGGAAAGGATCCCTCTCTCGAGCTAGGAGGCGGAAACGGGGCTCCTCTGGATGAGGGCGGGACTCTCGTGATTCCTCTCGAGTGGAGACGGGTATGTCGGGGAACTTCTTGAGTTGCAGCAAGGGTGTGAAAGACCCTTTGTAATTTCCCAGAGGTTAGGTGTGATGTAGCCTCGAGATGCCTCAGCGGAAATGGGCCTCATCTCGCCTGGAGGGGAGAACCTCCTGGATTTTCTCGAGTTGTGGCAGGTGCTCTCGACTTACGACGGGGACCTCAGGGACCCGCTCTGGTGGCCTCAGGAAAGGCCAGTCCGCATGCGAGTTGCTCGGGGCCTCTCGGGATTCCTCTCCCGTCGATGCTGGGGCCTAAGGCTGCCGGGAGACAGTGTGAGGAAGCCCGCCCGTGACAAGGTTATGAGGAAGGAAGCTGACATACGCAAGGCGTGCTCAGACTCAGGGACCCCTCTGGAAATTTTTAAGCATGTACCCCAACAAAAATCTGCCGGTTTTTGTGCTCTGCTTTTTCACTCTTCTGAACTTTTCTGGAAAAAGTCAATTCAGGGCGTTAGTCTTCTGCATTTGAAAGAGTGTTTCAATCCAAAAACCCTCTGATGGCTTTCTATCCTGCCTGTAGGACTCGTACAGCTGCGCTTGTGATTGTTTGAGGCCTCCTGACCGCAGAGGCACAGGAAGCTTAAAACATCCTAGGAATGCAGGAGCTTCCGAGGAGTCAGAATCTTTAGAATAGGACTGATTAAAAGTTTCATTTTTTGGGTCAATGCTTGCTGCCAAATTTTCATATCCTTTATTTTTAGATATAGTTGGTATGTGAAAAACAAGTAGTAGACCTGGTATTAGCAACATTAGATCTTTGAGTTAAGTACTTTCTTTGTTATAACCCACTGCACCTTTGTTCTATAGAGATGTAACTTTAATGCTTTAAGGAGATGCCAGATTAAAGAAAAACACTTCAGGGGAAACAAAATTAACATTCATTAAGGAAGAGAGCCAAAAAGTGTTAACAAGCCTCTTGGCCAGAAGATAATGTAAATCACCTGAGACCTTTTGTATACAAAATGATATACAGAAAGAATCTGGGTTGGGAACACTACATAATTTTGGGTTATCCATTGATCTTCATGTATTATCAAAAGTATAAAAGACCTTCTGAACAATAAAGGAGGAGGCCAGGGGCCGGGGGCCAGTTTCTCGGACCAGCTTCTCGAACTAGTCTCTCAGCCTGGTTTCCTGGGACTCTGGCTCCCCCCGTGTCTTTCTCTCTCTTTCTTCTTCTCTACCTTTCCTTCTCTCTGCTCTTTACTATAACTTCAGGCTGAATCTCCACATGGAGTGCGGAGGCTCGCCAGGTCTACTTACTTGGCCTGGCTGTTAAGACCCGCACGAAAGGGAGCTTAAGGCGAGGCACCCTTAGATATTCAAGCGGGCGCCGGTGGCCCAACGTAGGTGGTGCAAATTCCTTGTCTGGAATTTTATTGGCCGTCCGCGTAAACCAAGCTATTCAGCCCTCTTCCTCCACTTAATCTTCTTACTACACTATAGTTTGCTAATCTAATCTTACATTAATAAATAAACAAGTCTTTCCACGCCAACGCCGTCCACCCTTCGAATTCCCTGGATCCACCGGGGCTGGACACCGGCATAAGACCTTGTGTGGAGTCGGTGCCAGAACCTGAGGATTCCTCTCCAGTGCTGACATGGATCTTGGGGTACTTCTGGAGTCTCCCCAGGGGAGTCAGTCCTCGTCTGGTGTGGGGGCATGCACGTGCGCTTTCCTCCCGAGCTGTAGCAGCAGTGTCACGCTGCCCTTCGCGTGGATCAAGGGATCTGTGGCTTTCCCACGAGGCTTTCCCACAGGGTTGTCCCACGTGCCACCGTGGTGTGAGTCGATCCTCGGCTTGAAAAGTCGAGTCAGTGCAGGGAAAACATGTTTCCCTGGAATGGACTGAGACATCTGGGGGACTCTGGGAATGGTGGCACGACCCTGGAGTTCCTCTCGCCTTTCCTGTGGAGAGCGCCTCCTCTTGAGATGCGACGGGAACGCCGGGAATTCTTTCCCGACCACGCAGGGAAAGGATCCCTCCTCTCGAGCTAGGAGGCGGAAACGGGGCTCCTCTGGATGTGGGCGGGACTCTCGTGCTTCCTCTCGAGTGGAGACGGGTATGTCGGGGAACTTCTTGAGTTGCAGCAAGGGTGTGAAGGACCCTTTGGAAGTTCCAGAGGTTAGGTGTGATTAGCCTCGAGACGCCTCAGCGGAAATGGGCCTCATCTCGCCTGGAGGGGAGAACCTCCTGGATTTTCTCGAGTTGCGGCAGGTGCTCTCGACTTACGACGGGGACCTCAGGGACCCGCTCTGGTGGCCTCAGGAAAGGCCAGTCCCCATGCGAGTTGCTCGGGGCCTCTCGGGATTCCTCTCCCGTCGATGCGGGGCCTAAGACCTTGTGTGGAGTCGGTGCCGGAACCTGAGGATTCCTCTCCAGTGCTGACATGGATCTTGGGGTACTTCTGGAGTCTCCCCAGGGGAGTCAGTCCTCGTCTCGAGTGGGGCATGCACGTGCGCTTTCCTCCCGAGCTGTAGCAGCAGTGTCACGCTTCCCTTCGTGGATCAAGGGATCTGTGGCTTTCCCTCGAGGCTTTCCACGAGGCTTTCCCACGAGGCTTTCCCACAGGGCTGTCCCACGTGCCACCGTGGTGTGAGTCGATCCTCGGCTTGAAAGTCGAGGCAGTGCAGGGAAAACAGGTTTCCCTGGAATGGACTGAGACATCTGGGGGACTCTGGGAATGGTGGCACGACCCTGGAGTTCCTCTCGCCTTTCCTGTGGAGAGCGCCTCCTCTTGAGATGCGACGGGAACGCCGGGAATTCTTTCCCGACCACGCAGGGAAAGGATCCCTCCTCTCGAGCTAGGAGGCGGAAACGGGGCTCCTCTGGATGTGGGCGGGACTCTCGTGCTTCCTCTCGAGTGGAGACGGGTATGTCGGGGAACTTCTTGAGTTGCAGCAAGGGTGTGAAGGACCCTTTGGAAGTTCCAGAGGTTAGGTGTGATTAGCCTCGAGACGCCTCAGCGGAAATGGGCCTCATCTCGCCTGGAGGGGAGAACCTCCTGGATTTTCTCGAGTTGCGGCAGGTGCTCTCGACTTACGACGGGGACCTCAGGGACCCGCTCTGGTGGCCTCAGGAAAGGCCAGTCCCCATGCGAGTTGCTCGGGGCCTCTCGGGATTCCTCTCCCGTCGATGCCGGGGCCTAAGACCTTGTGTGGAGTCGGTGCCGGAACCTGAGGATTCCTCTCCAGTGCTGACATGGATCTTGGGGTACTTCTGGAGTCTCCCCAGGGGAGTCAGTCCTCGTCTCGAGTGGGGGCATGCACGTGCGCTTTCCTCCCGAGCTGTAGCAGCAGTGTCACGCTTCCTTCGCGTGGATCAAGGGATCTGTGGCTTTCCCTCGAGGCTTTCCCACGAGGGCTTTCCCACGAGGCTTTCCCACAGGGCTGTCCCACGTGCCACCGTGGTGTGAGTCGATCCTCGGCTTGAAAGTCGAGGCAGTGCAGGGAAAACAGGTTTCCCTGGAATGGACTGAGACATCTGGGGGACTCTGGGAATGGTGGCACGACCCTGGAGTTCCTCTCGCCTTTCCTCTGGAGAGCGCGACCTCTTGAGATGCGACGGGAACGCCGGAATTCTTTCCGACCACGCAGGGAAAGGATCCCTCCTCTCGAGCTAGGAGGCGGAAACGGGGCTCCTCTGGATGTGGCGGGACTCTCGTGCTTCCTCTCGAGTGGAGACGGGTATGTCGGGGAACTTCTTGAGTTGCAGCAAGGGTGTGAAGGACCCTTTGGAAGTTCCAGAGGTTAGGTGTGATTAGCCTCGAGACGCCTCAGCGGAAATGGGCCTCATCTCGCCTGGAGGGGAGAACCTCCTGGATTTTCTCGAGTTGCGGCAGGTGCTCTCGACTTACGACGGGGACCTCAGGGACCCGCTCTGGTGGCCTCAGGAAAGGCCAGTCCCCATGCGAGTTGCTCGGGGCCTCTCGGGATTCCTCTCCCGTCGATGCCGGGCCTAAGACCTTGTGTGGAGTCGGTGCCGGAACCTGAGGATTCCTCTCCAGTGCTGACATGGATCTTGGGGTACTTCTGGAGTCTCCCCAGGGGAGTCAGTCCTCGTCTCGAGTGGGGGCATGCACGTGCGCTTTCCTCCCGAGCTGTAGCAGCAGTGTCACGCTTCCCTTCGCGTGGATCAAGGGATCTGTGGCTTTCCCTCGAGGCTTTCCCACGAGGCTTTCCCACAGGGCTGTCCCACGTGCCACCGTGGTGTGAGTCGATCCTCGGCTTGAAAGTCGAGGCAGTGCAGGGAAAAACAGGTTTCCCTGGAATGGACTGAGACATCGGGGACTCTGGGAATGGTGGCACGACCCTGGAGTTCCTCTCGCCTTTCCTGTGGAGAGCGCCTCCTCTTGAGATGCGACGGGAACGCCGGGAATTCTTTCCCGACCACGCAGGGAAAGGATCCCTCCTCTCGAGCTAGGAGGCGGAAACGGGGCTCCTCTGGATGTGGGCGGGACTCTCGTGCTTCCTCTCGAGTGGAGACGGGTATGTCGGGGAACTTCTTGAGTTGCAGCAAGGGTGTGAAGGACCCTTTGGAAGTTCCAGAGTTAGGTGTGATTAGCCTCGAGACGCCTCAGCGGAAATGGGCCTCATCTCGCCTGGAGGGGAGAACCTCCTGGATTTTCTCGAGTTGCGGCAGGTGCTCTCGACTTACGACGGGGACCTCAGGGACCCGCTCTGGTGGCCTCAGGAAAGGCCAGTCCCCATGCGAGTTGCTCGGGGGCCTCTCGGGATTCCTCTCCCGTCGATGCCGGGCCTAAGATCTTGTGTGGAGTCGGTGCCGGAACCTGAGGATTCCTCTCCAGTGCTGACATGGATCTTGGGTACTTCTGGAGTCTCCCCAGGGGAGTCAGTCCTCGTCTCGAGTGGGGCATGCACGTGCGCTTTCCTGCCGAGCTGTAGCAGCAGTGTCACGCTTCCCTTGCGTGGATCAAGGGATCTGTGGCTTTCCCTGGAGGCTTTCCCACGAGGCTTTCCCACAGGGCTGTCCAACCTGCCATCGCGGTGTGAGTCGATCCTCGGCTTGAAAGTGGAGGCAGGGCAGGGAAAACAGGTTTCCTTGGAATGGACTGAGAAATCTGGGGGACTCTGGGAATGGGGCCTGATACTGGAGTTCCTCTCGCCTTTACTGTGGAGAGCGCCTCCTCTTGAGATGAGACGGGAACGCTAGGAATTCTTTCAGGACCACGCAGGGAAAGGATCCCTCCTCTCGAGCTAGCAGGCGGAAACGGGGCCACTCTGGATACGGGCGGGACGCTCGGGTTCCTCTTGAGTGGAGACGGGTATGTCGGGGAACTTCTTGAGTTGCAGCAAGGGTGTGAAGGACCCTTTGGAAGTTCCAGAGTTTAAGTCTGATTACCCCCTAGTTGTCTCAGCCGAAATGGGCCTCATCTCGCCTGGAGGGGAGAACCTCCTGTATTTTCTCGACTTGCGGCAGGTGCTCTCGACTTACGACGAGGGCCACAGGGACCCGCTCTGGTGGCCTCAGGAAAGGCCAGTCCCCATGCGAGTTTCTCCCGGCCTCTCGAGATTCCTCTCCCGTCGATGCTGGGGCCTAAGACCTTGTGTGGACTCAGTGACGGAACCTGAGTATTCCTCTCCAGTGCCGACATGGATCTTGTGGTACTTCTGGAGTCTCCCCAGGGAGTCAGTCCTCGTCCCGTGTGGGGGCATGCACGTGCGCTTTCCTCTCGAGCTGTAGCAGCAGTGTCACGTTCCCTTTCGCGTGGATCAAGGGATCTGTGGCTTTCCCTGGAAGCTTTCACACGAGGCTATTCCACGAGGCTTTCCCACATGTTGTCCCACGTGCCACCGTGATGTGAGTCGATCCTCGCTTGAATGTCGAGGCAGTGCAGGGAAAACAGGTATCCCTGGAATGGACTGAGACATCTGGGGGACTCTGGAAAGGTGGCACGACCCTGAAGTTCCTCTCGCCTTTCCTGTGGAGAGTGCCTCCTCTTGAGATGCGACGGGAACGCCGGGATAACTTTCCCAATGACGCAGGGAAAGGATCCCTCCTCTCGAGCTAGTAGGCAGAAACGGGGCTCTCTGGATGTGGGCGGGACTCTCGTGCTTCCTCTCGAGTGGAAACGGTATGTAGGGGAACTCTTGAGTTGCAGCCAGGGTGTGAAGCACCGTTTGGAAGTTCCAGAGATTAGTTGTGATTAGCCTCGAGATGCCTCAGCAGAAATGGGCCTCATCTCGCCTGGAGGGGAGAACCTCCTGGATTTTCTCGAGATAGGGCAGGTGCTCTCGACTTACGACGGGACCTCAGGGACCCGCTTTGGTGGCCTCAGGAAAGGCCAGTCCCCATGCGAGTTGCTCGGGAGCCCTCTCGTGATGTCTCTCCCTCTCCAGTGTGTCTTGGATCTTGACTGGCCTTTCCTGAGGCCACCAGAGCGGGTCCCTGCGGTCCCGTTGTAAGTCGAGAGCACCTGCCGCAACTGGAGAAAATCAAGGATGTTCTCCCCTCCAGGCAAAATGAAGCCTATTTCCGCTGACACATCTCAAGGCTAAGCACACTTAAACTCTGGAACTTCCAAAGGGTCCTTCACACCCTTGCAGCAAATCAAGAAGTTCCCCGACATACCCGTCTCCACTCAAGAGGAAGCACGATAGTTCCGCCCGCATCCAGAGGAGCCCCGTTTCCCCCTCATAGCTCGAGAGGAGGGGATCCTTTCCCTGCGCGGTCGGGAAAGAATTCCCGGCGTTCCCGTCGCATCTCAAGAGGAGGCGTTCTCCACAGGAAAGGTGAGAGGAACTCCAGGGACATGCCACCATTCTCCGAGTCCCCCAGATGTCTCAGTCCATTCCAGGGAAACCTGTTTCCCGCACTGACTCGACTTTCAAGCCAAGGATCGACTCACACCACTGTGGCACGTGGGACAGCCCTGTGGCAAAGCCTCCTCGTGGGAAAGCCTCGTGGGAAAGCCTTGAGGGAAAGCCACAGATCCCTTGATCCACGCGAAGGTAAGAGCGACACTGCTGCTACAGCACGGGAGGAAAGCGCACGTGCATGCCCCAACTCGAGACGAGGACTGACTCCCCTGGGGAGACTCCAGAAGTACACCAAGATCCATGTCAGCACTGGAGAGGAATCCTCAGGTTACTGCACCGACTCTATGTAAGGTCTGAGGCCCCGGCATCGACGGGAGAGGAATCCGGAGAGGGCCCCGAGCAACTCGCATGGGGACTGGAATTTCCTGAGGCCACCAGAGCGGGTCCCTGAGGTCCCCGTCGTAAGTCGAGAGCACCTGCCGCAACACGGTAAAATCCAGGTGGTTCTCCCCTCCAGGCAAGATGAGGCCCGTTTCCCCTGAGGTGTCTCGAGGCTAATCACACGTGACCTCTGGAACTTCCAAAGAGTCTTTCACAGTCATGCTGCAACTCAAGAAGTTCCCGACATACCCGTCTCCACTCAAGAGGAAGCACGAGTGTCCCGGCCACATCCAGAGGAGCTCCGTTTCCGGCTCGTAGCTCGAGATGTGCGATCCTTTCCATGATTGGTCGGGAAAGAATTCCCGGCGTTCCCATCGCATCTCAAGAGGAGGCGCTCTCCAAAGGAAAGGGGAGAGGAACTGCAGGGTCGTGCCACCATTCCGAGACTCACCCAGATGTCTCAGTCCATTCCACAGGAACCTGTTTTCCCTGCACTGCCTTGGCCTTCATGCCGAGGATCGACTCACACCACCGTCACACGTGGGACAGCCCTGTGGGAAAGCCTAGTGGGAAAGACTCGAGGGAAAGCCACAGATCCCTTGGTCCAGGGATGGGGAAGCGTGACACTGCTGCTACAGCATGGGAGGAAATGTCACGCTCATGCCCCACTCGAGACGAGGCCTGACTCCCTTGTGGAGACTCGAGAAGTACCACAAAATCCATGTCAGCACTGGAGAGGAATCCTCAGGTTCCGGCCCCGACTCCACACAAGGTCTTAGGCCCCGGCATCGACGGAGAGGAATCACGAGAGGCCCCTAGCAACACGCATGATGACTGGCGTTTCCTGCGGCCGCCAGAGCGGGTCCCTGAAGTCCCTGTCGTAACTCGAGAGCACCTGCTGAAACTCGGGAATATCCAGGAGCCTCTCCATTCCAGGCGACATGAGGCCCATTTCTGCTGAGGCATCTCGAGACTAACCACACCTAACCTCTGGAACTTCCAAAGGGTCCTTCACACCCTTGCTGCAACTCAAGAAGTTCCCCGACATACCCGTTCCTCTTCACATTTATCCATAATGGTGGTGTCATCTGCATATCTAAATTTATTGATATTTCTACAGGCAATCTTGATTCCAGCTCATGTATCTTCCATCCCAGCATTTTTCATGATGTACTCTGCATATAAGTTAAATAAACAGGGTGACAATATACAGCCTTTGCATACTCTTTTTCCTTTTTGGAACCAGTCTGTTGTTCCATGTCTACTCTAACTGTTGCTTCCTGACCTTCATCCAGATTTCTCAAGAGGCAGGTTAGGTGGTCTGGTATTCCCATCTCTTTCAGATTGTGGCTAAAACAACAGTATAAGGACCTTTCCGATGTCAGGCCAAGGAATTGTGTTTCCAGTCATTGAGCCACA
>NW_017215451.1:0-13902 GCF_001704415.2 Capra hircus
CTGGTGGTTGCACACTGCCAAGGGCTTCAGCAGTGAGAGCTCTGTCAGAGGGAAGGGAAGGGCAACTGCAGGGCTCCTCCAGCGGTTTCTAGGCCGCCTAGAATCAGCGCCGCACCGAGAGCACCAGGCTCCCAGGGCCCCTGGCTGGGTTTTCAGCCCCGCACACACGGAGGCTGATTCCTTGGGTGCCCAGAAAGTGTATGACAGACGTAGGTTCCCTAGCACTCTCCTCCCCAGCAGAGACATGTGCAGGTGTTTGGGGCCTGATCCTGCGTGTCTGGGTTCCTGCCCACAGCCCCAACTCAGGGGAAGCAGCCCCTGAGGCAAGACCTGCTGGAGGAGCCCTGCGCCCCCGCCTGATAGGCGAGTGCACAGCCAGCAGGGAAGCGAGCCTCCTCGGGGAAGAGGAGGCAGCCCAGCCCCGTCAAGTTGAAAGCCTGCTTGCACGGAGCTAAGTGCGCCTCCAGTACGGCAGAGCTCTAGCTCTGCTCAGAGCCCCGATCTGGCAGAGTTCCTGGCGCGAGGCTGCTCTGCCGGGGGCTAGCCTTGCCCAGACTTGCCTTGCTTTTAGGCTGCCTCTCCAGGAAGGAGCAGGCAGCAGGAGCCTGGGAGTCGCCACTGGCGCCTTTCTTGCCTCAGCTCCAATCCTGCCTTGCCTTTGCACTTAGGTCCCAGTCCTCCTTAAGGAGAGCTTAGGGGCTGGTGGGTTGCACACTGCCAAGGGCTCCAGCAGTGAGAATTCTGTCAGAGGGAAGGGAAGGGCAACTGCAGGGCTCCTCCAGCGGTTGCTTGGCCGCCCAGATTCAGCGCCACACGGAGAGCACCAGGCTCCCAGGTCCCCTGGCTGGGGTTTTCAGCCCCGCACACACGGAGGCTGATTCCTTGGGTGCCCAGAAAGTGTATGACAGACGTAGGTTCCCTAGCACTCTCCTCCCCAGCAGAGACATGTGCAGGTGTTTGGGGCCTGATCCTGCGTGTCTGGGTTCCTGCCCACAGCCCCAACTCAGGGGAAGCAGCCCCTGAGGCAAGACCTGCTGGAGGAGCCCTGCGCCCCCGCCTGATAGGCGAGTGCACAGCCAGCAGGGAAGCGAGCCTCCTCGGGGGAAGAGGAGGCAGCAAGTCCCCGTCAAGCTGAAATCCCTGCTTACACGAAGCTAAGTGCGACTCCAGTACGGCAGATCTCTAGCTCTGTTCAGAGGCCCGATCTGGCAGAGTTCCTGGCACCAAGATGCTCTGCCATAGGCGAGCCTTGCGCAGACTTGCCTTGCTTTAAGGCTCCTCCCCAGGAAGGAGCAGGCTGTGTGAGGCTCGGAAACGCCACTGGCGCTTCCTGGCTTCAGCTCTACCCCTGCCTTGCCTTTGCACTTAGGTCCCAAGCGTCCTTGAGGAGGGCTTAGGGGCTGGTGGGTTGCACACTGCCAAGGGCTCCAGCAGTGAAAGCTCTGTCAGAGGGAAGCGAAGGGCAACAGCAGGGCTCCTTCAGCGGTTCCTTGGCCGCCCAGACAAAGCTCCGCACGGAGAGCACCAGGTTCCAAGGGCCCCTGGCTGGGTTTTGCATCCCCACACTCCCAGAGGCTGACTCCGTGGGTGCCTAGAAAGTGTGTGAGAGACGTAGGTTCCCTAGCACTCTCCTCCCCAGCAGAGACATGTGCAGGTGGTTGGGGCCTTATCCTGCGTGTCTGGGTTCCCGCCCACAGCCTCAACTCAGGGGAAGCAGCCCCTGAGGCAAGACCTGCTGGAGGAGCCCTGCGCGCCCGCCTGATAGGCGAGAGCACAGCCAGCAGTGTAGCGAGCCTCCTCGGGAGAAGAGGAGGCAGCCGAGCCCAGTCAAGAGGAAAGCCCTGCTTGCACGGAGCTAAGTGGGCCTCCAGTACGGCAGAGCTCTAGCTCTGCTCAGAGCCCCGATCTGGCAGAGTTTCTGGCGCGAGGCTGCTCGGCCGGGGCTCGCCTTGCCCAGACTTGCCTTGCTTTTAGGCTCCCTCCCCAGGAAGGAGCTGTCTGAGCGAGCCTGGGAGACGCCACTGGTGCCTTCCTTGCCTCAGCTCCAATCCTGCCTTGCCTTTGCACATAGGTGCCAGGCGTCGTTGGGGAGGGCTTAGGGGGTGGTGGGTTGCACACTGCCAAGGGCTTCAGCAGTGAGAGCTCTGTCAGAGGGAAGGGAAGGGCAACTGCAGGGCTCCTCCAGCGGTTTCTAGGCCGCCTAGAATCAGCGCCGCACCGAGAGCACCAGGCTCCCAGGGCCCCTGGCTGGGGTTTTCAGCCCCGCACACACGGAGGCTGATTCCTTGGGTGCCCAGAAAGTGTATGACAGACGTAGGTTCCCTAGCACTCTCCTCCCCAGCAGAGACATGTGCAGGTGTTGGGGCCTGATCCTGCGTGTCTGGGTTCCTGCCCACAGCCCCAACTCAGGGGAAGCAGCCCCTGAGGCAAGACCTGCTGGAGGAGCCCTGCGCCCCCGCCTGATAGGCGAGTGCACAGCCAGCAGGGAAGCGAGCCTCCTCGGGGGAAGAGGAGGCAGCCCAGCCCCGTCAAGTTGAAAGCCCTGCTTGCACGGAGCTAAGTGCGCCTCCAGTACGGCAGAGCTCTAGCTCTGCTCAGAGCCCCGATCTGGCAGAGTTCCTGGCGCGAGGCTGCTCTGCCGGGGGCTAGCCTTGCCCAGACTTGCCTTGCTTTTAGGCTGCCTCTCCAGGAAGGAGCAGGCAGCAGGAGCCTGGGAGTCGCCACTGGCGCCTTTCTTGCCTCAGCTCCAATCCTGCCTTGCCTTTGCACTTAGGTCCCAGTCCTCCTTAAGGAGAGCTTAGGGGCTGGTGGGTTGCACACTGCCAAGGGCTCCAGCAGTGAGAATTCTGTCAGAGGGAAGGGAAGGGCAACTGCAGGGCTCCTCCAGCGGTTGCTTGGCCGCCCAGATTCAGCGCCACACGGAGAGCACCAGGCTCCCAGGGCCCCTGGCTGGGGTTTTCAGCCCCGCACACACGGAGGCTGATTCCTTGGGTGCCCAGAAAGTGTATGACAGACGTAGGTTCCCTAGCACTCTCCTCCCCAGCAGAGACATGTGCAGGTGTTTGGGGCCTGATCCTGCGTGTCTGGGTTCCTGCCCACAGCCCCAACTCAGGGGAAGCAGCCCCTGAGGCAAGACCTGCTGGAGGAGCCCTGCGCCCCCGCCTGATAGGCGAGTGCACAGCCAGCAGGGAAGCGAGCCTCCTCGGGGGAAGAGGAGGCAGCAAGTCCCGTCAAGCTGAAATCCCTGCTTACACGAAGCTAAGTGCGACTCCAGTACGGCAGATCTCTAGCTCTGTTCAGAGGCCCGATCTGGCAGAGTTCCTGGCACCAAGATGCTCTGCCATAGGCGAGCCTTGCGCAGACTTGCCTTGCTTTAAGGCTCCCTCCCCAGGAAGGAGCAGGCTGTGTGAGGCTCGGAAACGCCACTGGCGCCTTCCTGGCTTCAGCTCTACCCCTGCCTTGCCTTTGCACTTAGGTCCCAAGCGTCCTTGAGGAGGGCTTAGGGGCTGGTGGGTTGCACACTGCCAAGGGCTCCAGCAGTGAAAGCTCTGTCAGAGGGAAGCGAAGGGCAACAGCAGGGCTCCTTCAGCGGTTCCTTGGCCGCCCAGACAAAGCTCCGCACGGAGAGCACCAGGTTCCAAGGGCCCCTGGCTGGGTTTTGCATCCCCACACTCCCAGAGGCTGACTCCGTGGGTGCCTAGAAAGTGTGTGAGAGACGTAGGTTCCCTAGCACTCTCCTCCCAGCAGAGACATGTGCAGGTGGTTGGGGCCTTATCCTGCGTGTCTGGGTTCCCGCCCACAGCCTCAACTCAGGGGAAGCAGCCCCTGAGGCAAGACCTGCTGGAGGAGCCCTGCGCGCCCGCCTGATAGGCGAGAGCACAGCCAGCAGTGTAGCGAGCCTCCTCGGGAGAAGAGGAGGCAGCCGAGCCCAGTCAAGAGGAAAGCCCTGCTTGCACGGAGCTAAGTGGCCTCCAGTACGGCAGAGCTCTAGCTCTGCTCAGAGCCCCGATCTGGCAGAGTTTCTGGCGCGAGGCTGCTCGGCCGGGGGCTCGCCTTGCCCAGACTTGCCTTGCTTTTAGGCTCCCTCCCCAGGAAGGAGCTGTCTGAGCGAGCCTGGGAGACGCCACTGGTGCCTTCCTTGCCTCAGCTCCAATCCTGCCTTGCCTTTGCACATAGGTGCCAGGCGTGTTGGGGAGGGCTTAGGGGGTGGTGGGTTGCACACTGCCAAGGGCTTCAGCAGTGAGAGCTCTGTCAGAGGGAAGGGAAGGGCAACTGCAGGGCTCCTCCAGCGGTTTCTAGGCCGCCTAGAATCAGCGCCGCACCGAGAGCACCAGGCTCCCAGGGCCCCTGGCTGGGGTTTTCAGCCCCGCACACACGGAGGCTGATTCCTTGGGTGCCCAGAAAGTGTATGACAGACGTAGGTTCCCTAGCACTCTCCTCCCCAGCAGAGACATGTGCAGGTGGTTGGGGCCTGATCCTGCGTGTCTGGGTTCCTGCCACAGCCCCAACTCAGGGGAAGCAGCCCCCTGAGGCAAGACCTGCTGGAGGAGCCCTGCGCCCCCGCCTGATAGGCGAGTGCACAGCCAGCAGGGAAGCGAGCCTCCTCGGGGGAAGAGGAGGCAGCCCAGCCCGTCAAGTTGAAAGCCCTGCTTGCACGGAGCTAAGTGCGCCTCCAGTACGGCAGAGCTCTAGCTCTGCTCAGAGCCCCGATCTGGCAGAGTTCCTGGCGCGAGGCTGCTCTGCCGGGGGCTAGCCTTGCCCAGACTTGCCTTGCTTTTAGGCTGCCTCTCCAGGAAGGAGCAGGCAGCAGGAGCCTGGGAGTCGCCACTGGCGCCTTTCTTGCCTCAGCTCCAATCCTGCCTTGCCTTTGCACTTAGGTCCCAGTCCTCCTTAAGGAGAGCTTAGGGGCTGGTGGGTTGCACACTGCCAAGGGCTCCAGCAGTGAGAATTCTGTCAGAGGGAAGGGAAGGGCAACTGCAGGGCTCCTCCAGCGGTTGCTTGGCCGCCCAGATTCAGCGCCACACGGAGAGCACCAGGCTCCCAGGGCCCCTGGCTGGGGTTTTCAGCCCCGCACACACGGAGGCTGATTCCTTGGGTGCCCAGAAAGTGTATGACAGACGTAGGTTCCCTAGCACTCTCCTCCCCAGCAGAGACATGTGCAGGTGTTTGGGGCCTGATCCTGCGTGTCTGGGTTCCTGCCCACAGCCCCAACTCAGGGGAAGCAGCCCCTGAGGCAAGACCTGCTGGAGGAGCCCTGCGCCCCGCCTGATAGGCGAGTGCACAGCCAGCAGGGAAGCGAGCCTCCTCGGGGGAAGAGGAGGCAGCAAGTCCCGTCAAGCTGAAATCCCTGCTTACACGAAGCTAAGTGCGACTCCAGTACGGCAGATCTCTAGCTCTGTTCAGAGGCCCGATCTGGCAGAGTTCCTGGCACCAAGATGCTCTGCCATAGGCGAGCCTTGCGCAGACTTGCCTTGCTTTAAGGCTCCCTCCCCAGGAAGGAGCAGGCTGTGTGAGGCTCGGAAACGCCACTGGCGCCTTCCTGGCTTCAGCTCTACCCCTGCCTTGCCTTTGCACTTAGGTCCCAAGCGTCCTTGAGGAGGGCTTAGGGGCTGGTGGGTTGCACACTGCCAAGGGCTCCAGCAGTGAAAGCTCTGTCAGAGGGAAGCGAAGGGCAACAGCAGGGCTCCTTCAGCGGTTCTTGGCCGCCCAGACAAAGCTCCGCGCACGGAGAGCACCAGGTTCCAAGGGCCCCTGGCTGGGTTTTGCATCCCCACACTCCCAGAGGCTGACTCCGTGGGTGCCTAGAAAGTGTGTGAGAGACGTAGGTTCCCTAGCACTCTCCTCCCCAGCAGAGACATGTGCAGGTGGTTGGGGCCTTATCCTGCGTGTCTGGGTTCCCGCCCACAGCCCAACTCAGGGGAAGCAGCCCCTGAGGCAAGACCTGCTGGAGGAGCCCTGCGCGCCCGCCTGATAGGCGAGAGCACAGCCAGCAGTGTAGCGAGCCTCCTCGGGAGAAGAGGAGGCAGCCGAGCCCAGTCAAGAGGAAAGCCCTGCTTGCACGGAGCTAAGTGGGCCTCCAGTACGGCAGAGCTCTAGCTCTGCTCAGAGCCCCGATCTGGCAGAGTTTCTGGCGCGAGGCTGCTCGGCCGGGGGCTCGCCTTGCCAGACTTGCCTTGCTTTTAGGCTCCTCCCCCAGGAAGGAGCTGTCTGAGCGAGCCTGGGAGACGCCACTGGTGCCTTCCTTGCCTCAGCTCCAATCCTGCCTTGCCTTTGCACATAGGTGCCAGGCGTGGTTGGGGAGGGCTTAGGGGGTGGTGGGTTGCACACTGCCAAGGGCTTCAGCAGTGAGAGCTCTGTCAGAGGGAAGGGAAGGGCAACTGCAGGGCTCCTCCAGCGGTTTCTAGGCCGCCTAGAATCAGCGCCGCACCGAGAGCACCAGGCTCCCAGGGCCCTGGCTGGGGTTTTCAGCCCCGCACACACGGAGGCTGATTCCTTGGGTGCCCAGAAAGTGTATGACAGACGTAGGTTCCCTAGCACTCTCCTCCCCAGCAGAGACATGTGCAGGTGTTTGGGGCCTGATCCTGCGTGTCTGGGTTCCTGCCCACAGCCCCAACTCAGGGGAAGCAGCCCCTGAGGCAAGACCTGCTGGAGGAGCCCTGCGCCCCCGCCTGATAGGCGAGTGCACAGCCAGCAGGGAAGCGAGCCTCCTCGGGGGAAGAGGAGGCAGCCCAGCCCCGTCAAGTTGAAAGCCCTGCTTGCACGGAGCTAAGTGCGCCTCCAGTACGGCAGAGCTCTAGCTCTGCTCAGAGCCCCGATCTGGCAGAGTTCCTGGCGCGAGGCTGCTCTGCCGGGGGCTAGCCTTGCCCAGACTTGCCTTGCTTTTAGGCTGCCTCTCCAGGAAGGAGCAGGCAGCAGGAGCCTGGGAGTCGCCACTGGCGCCTTTCTTGCCTCAGCTCCAATCCTGCCTTGCCTTTGCACTTAGGTCCCAGTCCTCCTTAAGGAGAGCTTAGGGGCTGGTGGGTTGCACACTGCCAAGGGCTCCAGCAGTGAGAATTCTGTCAGAGGGAAGGGAAGGGCAACTGCAGGGCTCCTCCAGCGGTTGCTTGGCCGCCCAGATTCAGCGCCACACGGAGAGCACCAGGCTCCCAGGGCCCCTGGCTGGGGTTTTCAGCCCCGCACACACGGAGGCTGATTCCTTGGGTGCCCAGAAAGTGTATGACAGACGTAGGTTCCCTAGCACTCTCCTCCCCAGCAGAGACATGTGCAGGTGTTTGGGGCCTGATCCTGCGTGTCTGGGTTCCTGCCCACAGCCCCAACTCAGGGGAAGCAGCCCCTGAGGCAAGACCTGCTGGAGGAGCCCTGCGCCCCCCGCCTGATAGGCGAGTGCACAGCCAGCAGGGAAGCGAGCCTCCTCGGGGGAAGAGGAGGCAGCAAGTCCCGTCAAGCTGAAATCCCCTGCTTACACGAAGCTAAGTGCGACTCCAGTACGGCAGATCTCTAGCTCTGTTCAGAGGCCCGATCTGGCAGAGTTCCTGGCACCAAGATGCTCTGCCATAGGCGAGCCTTGCGCAGACTTGCCTTGCTTTAAGGCTCCCTCCCCAGGAAGGAGCAGGCTGTGTGAGGCTCGGAAACGCCACTGGCGCCTTCCTGGCTTCAGCTCTACCCCTGCCTTGCCTTTGCACTTAGGTCCCAAGCGTCCTTGAGGAGGGCTTAGGGGCTGGTGGGTTGCACACTGCCAAGGGCTCCAGCAGTGAAAGCTCTGTCAGAGGGAAGCGAAGGGCAACAGCAGGGCTCCTTCAGCGGTTCCTTGGCCGCCCAGACAAAGCTCCGCACGGAGAGCACCAGGTTCCAAGGGCCCCTGGCTGGGTTTTGCATCCCCACACTCCCAGAGGCTGACTCCGTGGGTGCCTAGAAAGTGTGTGAGAGACGTAGGTTCCCTAGCACTCTCCTCCCCAGCAGAGACATGTGCAGGTGGTTGGGGCCTTATCCTGCGTGTCTGGGTTCCCGCCCACAGCCCAACTCAGGGGAAGCAGCCCCTGAGGCAAGACCTGCTGGAGGAGCCCTGCGCGCCCGCCTGATAGGCGAGAGCACAGCCAGCAGTGTAGCGAGCCTCCTCGGGAGAAGAGGAGGCAGCCGAGCCCAGTCAAGAGGAAAGCCCCTGCTTGCACGGAGCTAAGTGGGCCTCCAGTACGGCAGAGCTCTAGCTCTGCTCAGAGCCCCGATCTGGCAGAGTTTCTGGCGCGAGGCTGCTCGGCCGGGGGCTCGCCTTGCCCAGACTTGCCTTGCTTTTAGGCTCCCTCCCCAGGAAGGAGCTGTCTGAGCGAGCCTGGGAGACGCCACTGGTGCCTTCCTTGCCTCAGCTCCAATCCTGCCTTGCCTTTGCACATAGGTGCCAGGCGTCGTTGGGGAGGGCTTAGGGGGTGGTGGGTTGCACACTGCCAAGGGCTTCAGCAGTGAGAGCTCTGTCAGAGGGAAGGGAAGGGCAACTGCAGGGCTCCTCCAGCGGTTTCTAGGCCGCCTAGAATCAGCGCCGCACCGAGAGCACCAGGCTCCCAGGGCCCCTGGCTGGGGTTTTCAGCCCCGCACACACGGAGGCTGATTC
Organism: Capra hircus; assembly: GCF_001704415.2. Lineage (NCBI taxonomy): Eukaryota > Metazoa > Chordata > Mammalia > Artiodactyla > Bovidae > Capra > Capra hircus. The sequence continues at coordinate 8,603 of NW_017215451.1, forward strand.
CTTGGGTGCCCAGAAAGTGTATGACAGACGTAGGTTCCCTAGCACTCTCCTCCCCAGCAGAGACATGTGCAGGTGTTTGGGGCCTGATCCTGCGTGTCTGGGTTCCTGCCCACAGCCCCAACTCAGGGGAAGCAGCCCCTGAGGCAAGACCTGCTGGAGGAGCCCTGCGCCCCCGCCTGATAGGCGAGTGCACAGCCAGCAGGGAAGCGAGCCTCCTCGGGGGAAGAGGAGGCAGCCCAGCCCCGTCAAGTTGAAAGCCCTGCTTGCACGGAGCTAAGTGCGCTCCAGTACGGCAGAGCTCTAGCTCTGCTCAGAGCCCCGATCTGGCAGAGTTCCTGGCGCGAGGCTGCTCTGCCGGGGGCTAGCCTTGCCCAGACTTGCCTTGCTTTTAGGCTGCCTCTCCAGGAAGGAGCAGGCAGCAGGAGCCTGGGAGTCGCCACTGGCGCCTTTCTTGCCTCAGCTCCAATCCTGCCTTGCCTTTGCACTTAGGTCCCAGTCCTCCTTAAGGAGAGCTTAGGGGCTGGTGGGTTGCACACTGCCAAGGGCTCCAGCAGTGAGAATTCTGTCAGAGGGAAGGGAAGGGCAACTGCAGGGCTCCTCCAGCGGTTGCTTGGCCGCCCAGATTCAGCGCCACACGGAGAGCACCAGGCTCCCAGGTCCCTGGCTGGGGTTTTCAGCCCCGCACACACGGAGGCTGATTCCTTGGGTGCCCAGAAAGTGTATGACAGACGTAGGTTCCCTAGCACTCTCCTCCCCAGCAGAGACATGTGCAGGTGTTTGGGGCCTGATCCTGCGTGTCTGGGTTCCTGCCCACAGCCCCAACTCAGGGGAAGCAGCCCCTGAGGCAAGACCTGCTGGAGGAGCCCTGCGCCGCCGCCTGATAGGCGAGTGCACAGCCAGCAGGGAAGCGAGCCTCCTCGGGGGAAGAGGAGGCAGCAAGTCCCGTCAAGCTGAAATCCCTGCTTACACGAAGCTAAGTGCGACTCCAGTACGGCAGATCTCTAGCTCTGTTCAGAGGCCCGATCTGGCAGAGTTCCTGGCACCAAGATGCTCTGCCATAGGCGAGCCTTGCGCAGACTTGCCTTGGCTTTAAGGCTCCCTCCCCAGGAAGGAGCAGGCTGTGTGAGGCTCGAAACGCCACTGGCGCCTTCCTGGCTTCAGCTCTACCCCTGCCTTGCCTTTGCACTTAGGTCCCAAGCGTCCTTGAGGAGGGCTTAGGGGCTGGTGGGTTGCACACTGCCAAAGGCTCCAGCAGTGAAAGCTCTGTCAGAGGGAAGCGAAGGGCAACAGCAGGGCTCCTTCAGCGGTTCCTTGGCCGCCCAGACAAAGCTCCGCACGGAGAGCACCCAGGTTCCAAGGGCCCCTGGCTGGGTTTTGCATCCCCACACTCCCAGAGGCTGACTCCGTGGGTGCCTAGAAAGTGTGTGAGAGACGTAGGTTCCCTAGCACTCTCCTCCCCAGCAGAGACATGTGCAGGTGGTTGGGGGCCTTATCCTGCGTGTCTGGGTTCCCGCCCACAGCCTCAACTCAGGGGAAGCAGCCCCTGAGGCAAGACCTGCTGGAGGAGCCCTGCGCGCCCCGCCTGATAGGCGAGAGCACAGCCAGCAGTGTAGCGAGCCTCCTCGGGAGAAGAGGAGGCAGCCGAGCCCAGTCAAGAGGAAAGCCCTGCTTGCACGGAGCTAAGTGGGCCTCCAGTACGGCAGAGCTCTAGCTCTGCTCAGAGCCCCGATCTGGCAGAGTTTCCTGGCGCGAGGCTGCTCGGCCGGGGGCGCCTTGCCCAGACTTGCCTTGCTTTTAGGCTCCCTCCCCAGGAAGGAGCTGTCTGAGCGAGCCTGGGAGACGCCACTGGTGCCTTCCTTGCCTCAGCTCCAATCCTGCCTTGCCTTTGCACATAGGTGCCAGGCGTCGTTGGGGAGGGCTTAGGGGGTGGTGGGTTGCACACTGCCAAGGGCTTCAGCAGTGAGAGCTCTGTCAGAGGGAAGGGAAGGGCAACTGCAGGGCTCCTCCAGCGGTTTCTAGGCCGCCTAGAATCAGCGCCGCACGAGAGCACCAGGCTCCCAGGGCCCCTGGCTGGGGTTTTCAGCCCCGCACACACGGAGGCTGATTCCTTGGGTGCCCAGAAAGTGTATGACAGACGTAGGTTCCCTAGCACTCTCCTCCCCAGCAGAGACATGTGCAGGTGTTGGGGCCTGATCCTGCGTGTCTGGGTTCCTGCCCACAGCCCCAACTCAGGGGAAGCAGCCCCCTGAGGCAAGACCTGCTGGAGGAGCCCTGCGCCCCCGCCTGATAGGCGAGTGCACAGCCAGCAGGGAAGCGAGCCTCCTCGGGGGAAGAGGAGGCAGCCCAGCCCCGTCAAGTGAAAAGCCCTGCTTGCACGGAGCTAAGTGCGCCTCCAGTACGGCAGAGCTCTAGCTCTGCTCAGAGCCCCGATCTGGCAGAGTTTCCTGGCGCGAGGCTGCTCGGCCGGGGGCTAGCCTTGCCAGACTTGCCTTGCTTTTAGGCTCCTCCCCCAGGAAGGAGCTGTCAGGAGGAGCCTGGGAGACGCCACTGGTGCCTTCCTTGCCTCAGCTCCAATCCTGCCTTGCCTTTGCACTTAGGTCCAGGCGTCGTTGGGGAGGGCTTAGGGGCTGGTGGGTTGCACACTGCCAAGGGCTTCCAGCAGTGAGAAGCTCTGTCAGAGGGAAGGGAAGGGCAACTGCAGGGCTCCTCCAGCGCGGTTGCTTGGGCCGCAGAATCAGCGCCGCACGGAGAGCACCAGGCTCCCAGGGCCCCTGGCTGGGGTTTTCAGCCCCGCACACACGGAGGCTGATTCCTTGGGTGCCCCAGAAAGTGTATGACAGACGTAGGTTCCCTAGCACTCTCCTCCCAGCAGAGACATGTGCAGGTGTTTGGGGCCTGATCCTGCGTGTCTGGGTTCCTGCCCACAGCCCCAACTCAGGGGAAGCAGCCCCTGAGGCAAGACCTGCTGGAGGAGCCCTGCGCCCCGCCTGATAGGCGAGTGCACAGCCAGCAGGAAGCGAGCCTCCTCGGGGGAAGAGGAGGCAGCCCAGCCCGCGTCAAGTTGAAAGCCCTGCTTGCACGGAGGCTAAGTGCGCTCCCAGTACGGCAGAGCTCTAGCTCTGCTCAGAGCCCGATCTGGCAGAGTTCCTGGCGGAGGCTGCTCTGCCGGGGGCTAGCCTTGCCCAGACTTGCCTTGCTTTTAGGCTGCCTCTCCAGGAAGGAGCAGGCAGCAGGAGCTGGGAGTCGCCACTGGCGCCTTTCTTGCCTCAGCTCCAATCCTGCCTTGCCTTTGCACTTAGGTCCCAGTCCTCCTTAAGGAGAGCTTAGGGGGCTGGTGGGTTGCACACTGCCAAGGGCTCCAGCAGTGAGAATTCTGTCAGAGGGAAGGGAAGGGGCAACTGACAGGGCTCCTCCAGCGGTTGCTTGGCCGCCCAGATTCAGCGCCACACGGAGAGCCACCAGGCTCCCAGGGCCCCTGGCTGGGGTTTTCAGCCCCGCACACACGGAGGCTGATTCTTGGGTGCCCAGAAAGTGTATGACAGACGTAGGTTCCCTAGCACTCTCCTCCCCAGCAGAGACATGTGCAGGTGTTTGGGGCCCTGATTCCTGCGTGTCTGGGTTCCTGCCCACAGCCCCAACTCAGGGGAAGCAGCCCCTGAGGCAAGACCTGCTGGAGGAGCCCTGCGCCCCCGCCTGATAGGCGAGTGCACAGCCAGCAGGGAAGCGAGCCTCCTCGGGGGAAGAGGAGGCAGCAAGTCCCCGTCAAGCTGAAATCCCCTGCTTACACGAAGCTAAGTGCGACTCCAGCTACGGCAGATCTCTAGCTCTGTTCAGAGGCCCGATCTGGCAGAGTTCCTGCACCAAGATGCTCTGCCATAGGCGAGCCTTGCGCAGACTTGCCTTGCTTTAAGGCTCCCTCCCCAGGAAGGAGCAGGCTGTGTGAGGCTCGGAAACGCCACTGGCGCCTTCCTGGCTTCAGCCTCTACCCCTGCCTTGCCTTTGCACTTAGGTCCCAAGCGTCCTTGAGGAGGGCTTAGGGGCTGGTGGGTTGCACACTGCCAAGGGCTCCAGCAGTGAAAAGCTCTGTCAGAGGGAAGCGAAGGGCAACAGCAGGGCTCCTTCCAGCGGTTCTTGGCCGCCCAGACAAAGCTCCGCACGGAGAGCACCAGGCTTCCAAGGCCCCTGGCTGGGGTTTTGCATCCCGCACACTACCGGAGGCTGACTCCGTGGGTGCCTAGAAAGTGTGTGAGAGACGTAGGTTCCCTAGCACTCTCCTCCCCAGCAGAGACATGTGCAGGTGTTGGGGCCTTATCCTGCGTGTCTGGGTTCCCGCCCACAGCCCCAACTCAGGGAAGCAGCCCCTGAGGCAAGACCTGCTGGAGGAGCCCTGCGCGCCCGCCTGATAGGCGAGAGCACAGCCAGCAGTGTAGCGAGCCTCCTCGGGAGAAGAGGAGGCAGCCCGAGCCCAGTCAAGAGGAAAGCCCTGCTTGCACGGAGCTAAGTGGGCCTCCAGTACCGGCAGAGCTCTAGCTCTGCTCAGAGCCCCGATCTGGCAGAGTTTCTGGCGCGAGGCTGCTCGGCCGGGGGCTCGCCTTGCCCAGACTTGCCTTGCTTTTAGGCTCCCTCCCCAGGAAGGAGCTGTCTGAGCGAGCCTGGGAGACGCCACTGGTGCCTTCTTGCCTCAGCTCCAATCCTGCCTTGCCTTTTGCACATAGGTGCCCAGCCGTGGTTGGGGAGGGCTTTAGGGCGTGGTGGTTGCACACTGCCAAGGGCTTCAGCAGTGAGAGCTCTGTCAGAGGGAAGGGAAGGGCAACTGCAGGGCTCCTCCAGCGGTTTCTTGGCCGCCCAGAATTCAGCGCCGCACCGGAGAGCACCAGGCTCCCAGGGCCCCTGGCTGGGGTTTTCAGCCCCGACACCGGAGGCTGATTCCTTGGGTGCCCAGAAAGTGTATGACAGACGTAGGTTCCCTAGCACTCTCCTCCCCAGCAGAGACATGTGCAGGTGTTTGGGGCCTGATCCTGCGTGTCTGGGTTCCTGCCCACAGCCCAACTCAGGGGAAGCAGCCCCTGAGGCAAGACCTGCTGGAGGAGGCCCTGCGCCCCCGCCTGATAGGCGAGTGCACAGCCAGCAGGGAAGCGAGCCTCCTCGGGGGAAGAGGAGGCAGCAAGCCCCGTCAAGTTGAAAGCCCTGCTTGCACGGAGCTAAGTGCGACTCCAGTACGGCAGAGCTCTAGCTCTGTCAGAGCCCCGATCTGGCAAGAGTTCTGGCCGAGCTGCTCTGGCCGGGGGAGCCTTGGCGCC
>NW_017215452.1:0-13902 GCF_001704415.2 Capra hircus
AGAGAGATCTTGTCCGCATATGTCTCGACTTATCAAGGCCGAGGATCGACTCCACCACGGTGGCAACGTTGGGAATCGCCTGTGGGAAAGCTCGTGGAGAAAAAGGCTCATGGGAAGGCCTCGGGGAAACGCCAACGTCCTAATCGACTCGAGGGAGCGTGACGAACTGCTCTATCAGACTCGGAGGAGAGTACGTGCATGCCCCACTAGATACGAGGACTGACTACGCTGGGGAGATTCCAGAAGTACCCAAGATCCATGTCAGGACAGGAGAGGAATCCTCAGGTTGGAGCACCATCACCACTCAAGGGTCTTAGGCCCGGCATCGACGGGAGAGGAATCCCGAGAGGCCCCCGAGCAACTCGCATGGGGACTGGCCTTTCCTAAGGCCACCAGAGTGGGTCCCTGAGGTCCCCGTCGTAAGTCGAGAGCACGTGCAGCAACTCGAGAAAATCCAGGAGGTTCTCCCCTCCAGGCGAGATGAGGCCCATTTCGGCTGAGGCGTATCGAGGCTAATCACACCTAAACTCTGAAACTTCCAAAGGTCCTTCACACCCTTGCTGCATTCAAGAATTCCCAACATATCCGTCTCCACTCGAGAGGAACTACGAGTGTCCCGCTCATCCAGAGGAGCCCATTTACCTCCTAGCTTGAGAGAAGGGATCCTTTCCTGCGTGTTCGGTAAAAAATTCTCGGAGTTTCCGTCGCACTCAAGGAGGAGGCGCTCTCCACAGGAAAGGCGAGAGGAAACTCCAGGGTCGTGCCACCATTCCCAGAGACCGCAGATGTCTCAGTCCATTCCAGGGAAACCTGTTTTCCCTGCACTGCCTCGACTTTCATGCCGAGGAACGACTCACACTACGGTGGCACGTGGTACAAACCTGTGGGAAGCCTCGTGGGAAAGTCCTCAAGCGATAGCCACAGATCCTTGATCCACGGAAGGGAAGCGTGAATCTGCTGCTTCAGCTCGGGAGGAAAGGCTACCGTGCATGCCCCACTCGAGACGACGAAAGACTCCCCTGGGGAGACTCGAGAAGTAGCCCAAGATCCATGTCAGCAATGGAGAGGAATCCTCAGGTTCCGGCACCGACTCCACACAAGATCTTAGGCCCCGGCCTCGACGGGAGAGAAGTCCCGAGAGGCCCCCGAGCAACTCGCCTGGGTACTGGCCTTTCCTGAGGCCACCAGAGCGGGTCGCTGAGGTCCCCATCGGAAGTCGAGAGCACCTGCCGCAACAAGAGAAAATCCAGGTGGATTTCCCCTGAGGCGAGATGAGTCCAATTTCTGCTGAGGTGTCTCGAGGCTAATCACACCAAACCTCTGTAACTTCCAAAGGGTGATTCACACCCTTGCTGCAACTCAAGAAGTTCCCCGACATACCCGTCTCCACTTGAGAGGAAGCACGAGAGTCCCGCTCACATCCAGAGGAACCCCGTTTCCGCTTCCTAGCTCGAGAGGAGGGATCATTTCCTTTCGTGGTCGGGAAAGAATACCCAGCGTTCCCGTCGCTTCTCAAGAGGAGTCGCTCTCCACAGGAAAGGCGAGAGGAACTCCAGGGTGGTGCCACCATTCACAGAGTCCCCCAGATGTCTCAGTCCATTCCAGGGAAACCTGTTTTCCCTGCACTGCCTCGACTTTCCTGCCAAGGATAGACTCACACCACGGTGGCACGTGGGACAGCCCTGTGGGAAAGCCTCGTGGGAAAGCCTTATGGGAAAGCCTCGAGGGAAAGCTCCTGATCCCTTGATCCACGCGAAGGGAAGCGTGACACTGCTGCTACAGCTCGGGAGGAAAGCGCACCTGCATGCCCCCACTCGAGACGAGGACTGACTTCCCTTGGGAGACTCCAGAAGTACCCCAAGATCCATGTCAGCACTGGAGAGGAATCCTCAGGTTCCGGCACCGGTTCCACACAAGATCTTAGGCCTCTGCATCGACGGGAGAGGAATCCCGAGAGGCCCCCGAGCAACTCGCATGGGGACTGGCCTTTCCTGACGCCACTACAGCGGGTCCCTGAGGTTCCCGTCGTAAGTCGAAAGCACCTGCCGCAACTCGAGAAAATCCAGGAGGTTCTGCCGTCCAGGCGAGATGAGGCCCATTTCCACTGAGGCGTCTCCAGGCTAATCACACCTAACCTCTGGAACTTCCAAAGGGTCCTTCACACCCTTGCTGCAACTCGAGAAGTTCCCCGATATATTGTTTCCACTCGAGAGGAAGCACGAGAGTCCCGCCCACATCCAGAGAAGCCCCGTTTCCGCCTCCAAGCTCGAGAGGAGGGATCTTTCCCTACGCGGTCGGGAAAGAATTTCCGGCGTTCCCGTCGCATCTCAAGTGGAAGCGCTCTCCACAGGAAACTCGAGAGTAACTCCAGGGTCGTGCCACATTCCCAGAGTCCCCCAGATGTCTCAGTCCATTCCAGGGAAACCTGTTTTCCCTGCACTGCCTCGACTTTCAAGCCGAGGATCGACTCACACCACGGTGGCACGTGGGACAGCCCTGTGGGAAAGCCTCGAGGGAAGCCCCTGATCCCTTGATCCACGTGAAGGGAAGCGTGACACTGCTGCTACAGCTCAGGAGGAACGCGCACGTGCATGCCTCCACTCGAGACGAGGACTGACTCCCCTGGGGAGACTCCAGAAGTACCCCAAGCTCCATGTCAGCACTGGAGATGAATCCTCAGGTTCCGGCACAGACTCCGCACAAGGTTTTAGGCCCCAGCATCGACGGGAGAGGAAACCCGAGAGGCCCCCGAGAGGCCCCCGAAAAACTCGCAAGGGGACTGGCCTTTCCTGAGGCCGCCAGAGCGGGTCCCTGAGGTCCCCGTCGTAAGTCCAGAGCACCTGCCGCAACTTGAGAAAATCCAGGAGGTTCTCCCCTCCAGGCGAGATGAGGCCCATTTCCGCTGAGGTGTCTCGAGGCTAATCACATCTAACATCTGGAACTTCCAAAGGGTCCTTCACACCCTTGCTGCAACTCAAGAAGTTCCCCGACATACCGGAATCCACTCGAGAGGAAGCACGAGAGTCACGCCCATATCCAGAGGAGCCCCGTTTCTGCCTCCTAGCTCGAGAAGAGGGATCCTTTCCCTGCGTGGTCGGGAAAGAATTCCCGGCGTTCCCGTCGCATCTCAAGTGGAGGCGCTCTTCACAGGAAAGGCGAGAGGAACTCCAGGGTCGTGCCACATTCCCAGAGTCCGCCAGATGTCTCAGTCCTTTCCAGGGAAACTTCTTTTCCCTGCACTGCCTCGACTTTCAAGCCAAGGATCGACTCACACCACGGTGGCACGTGCGACAGCCCTGTGGGAAAGCCTAGTGGGAAAGCCTCGTGGGAAAGCCTCGAGGGAAAGCCACAGATCCCTTGATCCACGCGATGGGAAGCGTGACACTGCTGCAACAGCTCTGGAGGAAAGCGACCGTGCATGCCCCCACTCGAGACGAGGACTGACTCCCCTGAGGAGATTCCAGAAGTACCCCAAGATCCATGTCAGCACTGGAGAGGAATCCTCAGGTTCCGGCACTGACTCCACACAAGGTCTTAGGCCCTAGCATCGACGGGAGTGGAATCCCGAGAGGCCCGCGAGCTACCTGCATGGGGACTGGCCTTTCCTGAGGCCACCAGAGCGGGTCCCTGAGGTCCCCGTCGTAAGTCGAGAACACCTGTCGCAACTCGAGAAAATCCAGGAGCTTCTCCCCTCCAGGCAAGATGAGGCCCATTTCCACTGAGGCGTCTCAAGGCTAATCAAATCTAACTTCTGGAACTTCCAAAGGGGCTTTCACACCTTTGCCGCAACTCAAGAAGTTCCCGGACATACCCGTCTCCACTCGAGAGGAAGCACGAGAGTCCCGCCCACATCCAGAGGAGCCCCGTTTCCGCCTCCTAGCTCGAGAGGAGGGATCCTTTCCCTGCGTGGTCGGGAATGAATTCCCGGCGTTTCCGACGCATCTCAAGAGGAGGCGCTCTCCACAGGTAAGGGGAGAGGAACTTCCGGGTCGTGTCACCATTCCCAGAGTCCCCCAGAGGTCTCAGTCCATTCCAGGGAAACCTGTTTTCCTTGCACTGCATCGACTTTCAAACCGAGGATTGACTCACACCAAGGCGGCACGTGGGACAGCCCTGTGGGAAAGCCTCGTGGGAAAACCTCCTGGGAAAGCCTCGAGGGAAAGCCACAGATTCCTTGATCCACGCGAAGGGAAATGCAAAACTGCTGCTACAGCTCGGGAGGAAAGCGCACGTGCATGCCCCCACTCGAGACGAGGACTGACTCACCTGGGGAGACTGCAAAAGTACCCCAAGATCCATGTCAGCACTGGAGAGGAATCCTCAGGTTCCGGCACCGATTCCCCACAAGGTCTTAGGCCCCGGCATCGACGGGAGAGGAATCCCGAGAGGCCCCCGAGCAACTCGCATGGGGACTGGCCTTTCCTGAGGCCACCAGAGCGGGTCCCTGAGGTCCCCGTCGTAAGTTGATAGCACCTGTCGCAACTCGAGAAAATCCAGGAGGTTCTCCCCTCCAGGCGAGATGAGGCCCATTTCTGCTGAGGCGTCTCCAGGCAAATCACACCTAACATCTCGAACTGCCAAAGGGTCCTTCTAAACCTTGCTGCAACTCAAGAAGTTCCCCGACATACCCGTCTCCAGTCGAGAGGAAGCACGATGGTCCCGCCCACATCCAGAGGAGCCCCGTTTCCGCCTCCTAGCTCGAGAGGAGGGATCCTTTCCATGCGTGGTCGGGAAAGAATTCCCGGTGTTCCCGTCGCATCTCAAGAGGAGGCGGTCTCCACAGGAAAGGCGAGAGGAACTCCAGGGTCGTGCCACCATTCCCAGAGTCCCCCAGATGTCTCAGTCCATTCCAGGCAAACCTGTTTTCCCTGCACTGTCTCGACTTTCAAGCCGAGGATCTACACACACCACGGTGGCACGTGGGACAGCCCTGAGGAAACCCTCGTGGGAAAGCCTCGTGGGAAAGCCTCGAGGGAAAGCCACTGATCCCTTGATCCACGCGATGGGAAGCGTGACACTGCTGCTACAGCTCGGGAGGAAAGCGCACGTGCATGCCCCCACTCGAGACGAGGACTGACTCCCCTGGAGAGACTCCAGAAGTACCCCAAGATCCATGTCAGCACTGGAGAGGAATCCTAAGGTTCCGGCACCCACTCCACACAAGATCTTAGGCCCCGGCATCGACGGGAGAGGAATCCCGAGAGGCCCGAGAGCTACTCCCGTGGGGACTGGCCTTTCCTGAGGCCACCAGAGCGGATCCCTGAGGTCCCGGTCGTAAGTCGAGAGCACCTGCCGCAACTCGAGAATATCCAGGAGGTTCTCCCCTCCAGGCGAGATGAGGCCCATTTCCACTGAGGCATCTCGAGTCTAATCACACCTAACCTCTGGAACTTCCAAAGGGTCCTTCACACCCTTGCTGCAACTCAAGAAGTTCCCCGACATACCCGTCTCCACTCGAGAAGAAGCACGAGAGTCCCACCCACATCCACAGTAGCCCCATTTCCGCCTCCTAGCTGGAGAGGAGGGATCCTTTCCCTGCGTGTTCGGTCAAGAATTCCCAGCGTTTCCATCGCATCTCAAGAGGAGGCGTTTTCCACAGGAAAGGCGAGAGTAACTCCAGGGTCGTGCCACCATTCCCAGAGACAACCAGATGTCTCAGTCCATTCCAGGGAAACCTGTTTTCCCTGCACTGCGTCGACTTTCAAGCCGAGGATCGACTCACACCACGGTGGTACGTGGGACAGCCCTGTGGGACAGCCCTGTGGGAAAGCCTCGTGGGAAAGCCTCGTGGGAAAGCCTCGAGGGAAAGCCACAGATCCCTTGATCCACGCGAAGGGAAGCATGACACTGCTGCTACAGCTCGGAAGGAAAGCGCACGTGCATGCCCCCACTCGAGAGGAGGACTGACTCTACTGGGGAGACTCCAGAAGTCCCCCCAGATCCACGTCAGCACTGGAAAGGAATACTCAGGTTCCAGCACTAGCTCCACACAAGATCTTAGGCCCCGGCATCGACGGGAGAGGAATCCCGAGAGGCCCCCGAACAACTCGCATGGGGACTGGCCTTTCCAGAGGCCACCAGAGCGGGTCCCTGAGGTCCCCGTCGTAAGTCGAGAGCACCTGCCGCAACTCGAGAACATCCAGGAGTTTCTCCCCTCCAGGCGAGATGAGTGCCATTTCCGCTGAGGCATCTCGAGGCTAATCACACTTAACCTCTGGAGCTCCCAAAGCGACTTCACACCCTTGCTGCAACTCAAGAAGATCGCCGACATACCCGTCTACACTCGAGAGGAAGCACGAGAGTCCCGCCCACATCCAGAGGAGCCCCGTTTCCGCCTCCTAGCTCGAGAGGAGGGATCCTTTCCCTGCGTGGTCGGGAAACAATTCCTGGCGTTTCCGTCGCATCTCAAGAGGAGGCGCTCTCCACAGGAAAGGCGAAAGGAACTCCAGGGTCGTTCCACATTCCCAGAGTCCCCAGGATGTCTCAGTCCATTCCAGGGAAACCTGCTTTCCCTGCACTGCCTCGGCTTTCAAGCGAAGATCGACTCACACCATGGTGGCACGTGGGACAGCCCTGTGGGAAAGCCTCGTTGGAAAGCCTCGAGGGAAAGCCACAGATCCCTTGATCCACGCGAAGGGAAGCGTGACACTGCTGCTACAGCTCGAGAGGAAAGCGCATGTGCATGCCCCCACTCGAGACGAGGACTGACTCCACTGGGGAGACTACAGAAGAACCCCAAGATCCATGTCAGAACTGGAGAGGAATGCTAAGGTTCCGGCACCGAGTCCACACAAGATCTAATGCCCCGGCATAGACGGGAGAGGAATCCCGAGAGGCCCCCGAGCAACTCGCATGGGGACTGGCCTTTCCTGAGGCCACCAGAGCGGGTCCCTGAGGTCCCCGTAGTAAGTCGAGAGCACCTGCTGCAACTCGAGAAAATCCAGGAGGTTCTCCCCTCCAGGCGAGATGAGGCCCATTTCTGCTGAGGCGTCTCGAGGCTAATCACACCTAACCTCTGGAACTTCCAAAGGGTTCTTCACACCCTTGCTGCAACTCAAGAAGTTCCCCGACATACCCGTCTCCACTTGAGAGGAAGCACAAGAGTCCCGGCCACATCCAGAGGAGCCCCGTTTCCGAGTCCTAGCCTGAGATGAGGGATCCTTTCCCTGCTTGGTCGGGAAAGAATTCCCGGTGTTCCCGTCGCATCTCAAGAGGAGGCGCTCTCCACAGGAAAGGCGAGAGGAACTCCAGGGTCCTGACACCACTCCCAGAGACAACCAGGTGTCTCAGTCCATTCCAGGAAAACCTGTTTTCCCTGCACTGCATCGACTTTCAAGCCGAGGATCGACTCACACCACGGTGGCACGTGGGGCAACCCTGTGGGAAAGCCTCGTGGAAAGCCTCGTGGGAAAGCCTCGAGGGAAAGCCACAGATCCCTTGATCCACGCGAAGGGAAGCGTGACACTGCTGCTACAGCTCGGGAGGAAAGCGCACGTGCATGCCCCACTCGAGACGAGGACTGAGTCTCCTGGGGAGACTCCAGTAGTACCCCAAGATCCATGTCAGCACTGGAGAGGAATCCTCAGGTTCTGGCACCGACTCCACACGAGGTCTTAGGCCGCAGCATCGAAGGAAAAGGAATCGCAAGAGTCCCCCGAGCAACTCCCATGGGGAATGGCCTTTCCTGAGGCCACCAGAGCGGGTCCCTGAGGTCCCCGTCGAAAGTCGAGAGCACCTGCCGCAACTCGAGAACATCCAGGAGGTTCTCCCCTCCAGGCGAGATGAGTGCCATTTCCGCTGAGGCATCTCGAGGCTAATCACACCTAACCTCTGGAGCTCCCAAAGCGACTTCACACCCTTGCTGCAACTCAAGAAGTTCCCCGACATACCCGTCTACACTCGAGAGGAAGCACGAGAGTCCCGCCCACATCCAGAGGAGCCCCGTTTCCGCCTCCTAGCTCGAGAGGAGGGATCCTTTCCCTGCGTCGTCGGGAAAGAATTCCTGGCGTTTCCGTCGCATTTCAAGAGGAGGCGCCCTCCACAGGAAAGGCGAGAGGAACTCCAGGGTCGTTCCGCATTCCCAGAGTCCCCAGGATGTCTCAGTCCATTCCAGGGAAACCTGCTTTCCCTGCACTGCCTCGACTTTCAAGCGAAGATCGACTCACACCATGGTGGCACGTGGGACAGCCCTGTGGGAAAGCCTCGTTGGAAAGCCTCGAGGGAAAGCCACAGATCCCTTGATCCACGCGAAGGGAAGCGTGACACTGCTGCTACAGCTCGGGAGGAAAGCGCACGTGCATGCCCCCACTCGAGACGAGGACTGACTCCCTGGGGAGACTCCAGAAGTAACCCAGGATCCATGTCAGCACTGGAGAGGAATGCTCAGGTTCCGGCACCGACTCCATACAAGATCTTTGGCCCTGGCATCGACGAGGAGAGGAATCCCGAGAGGCCCCAAGCAACTCGCATGGGGACTGGCCTTTCCTGAGGTCACCAGAGCGGGTCCCTGAGGTCCTCATCGTAAGTCGAGAGCACCTGCTGCAACTCGATAAATCCAGGAGGTTCTCCCCTCCAGGCGAGAAGAGGCCCATTTCCGCTGAGGCGTCTCGAGGCTAATCACACCTAACCTCTGGAGCTTCCAAAGGTCCTTCGCACCCTTGATGCAACTCAGGAAGTTCCCCGACATAACCGTCTCCACTCTGAGAGAAAGCTCGGAGCTCCCGCCGACATCCAGAGGAGCCCCGTTTCCGCCTCCTAGCTCGAGAGGAGGGATCCTTTCCCTGCGTGTTCGGGAAAGAACTCCCGGCGTTTCCATCGCATCTCAAGAGGAGGCGCTCTCCACAGGAAAGGCGAGAGGAACTCCAGGGTCGAGCCACCATACACAGAGTCCCCCAGATGTCTCAGTCCATTCCAGGGAAACCAGTTTTCCCTGCACTGCCTCGACTTTCAAGCCGAGGATCGACTCACACCACGGTGGCACGTGGGACAGCCCTGTGGGAAAGCCTCGTGGGAAAGCCTCCTGCAAAACCTCGATGGAAAGCCACAGATTTCTTTATCCACGCGAAGGGAAGCATGACACTGCTGCTACAGCTCGGGAGGAAAGTGCACGTGCATGACCTTAGTCGAGACGAGGACTGAATCCCCTGGTGGAGACTCCAGAAGTACCCCAAGATCCTTGTCAGCACTGGAGAGGAATCCTCAGGTTCCGGCACCGTCTCCACACAACGATCTTAGGCCCCGGCATCAACGGGAGAGGAATCCCGAAGGGCCCCGTAGCAACTCGCATGGGGACTGGCCTTTCCTGAGGCCACCAGACGCAGGTCCCTGAGGTCCTCGTCTTAAGTCGAGAGCACCTGCTGGCAACTCTAGAAAATCCAGGAGATTCTCCCCTCCAGGCGAGATGAAGCCCATTTCCGCGGAGGCGTCTCGAGGCTAATCAACCTGGCCTCTGGAACTTCCAAAGGGTCCTTCACACCCTTGCTGCAACTCAAGAAGTTCCCCGACGATACCCCTCTCCACTCGAGAGGAAGCACGAGAGTCCTGCCCACATCCAGAGAAGCCCCGTTTCCGCCTCATAGATCGAGAGGTGGAATCCTTTCCCTGCGTTGTCGGGAAAGAATTCCCGGCGTTCCGGTCGCATCTCAAGAGGAGGCGGTCTCCACAGGAAACACGAGGGGATCTCCAGGGTCGTGACACCATTCCCTGAGTGCCAGAGATTTCTCAGTCCATTCCAGGGAAACCTGTTTTTCCCTGCACTGCCTCGACTTTCAAGCCGAGGATCCACTCACACCACGGTGGCATGTGGGACAGCCCTGTGTGAAAGCCTCGTGGGAAAGCCTCGTGGGAAAGCCTCGAGGAAAAGCCACAGATCCCTTGATCCACGCAAAGGGAAGTGTGACACTGCTGCTACAGCTCGGGAGGAAAGCGCACGTGCATGCCCCCACTCGAGACGAGGACTGACTCCCCTGGGGAGACTCCAGAAGTACCCCAAGACCATGTCAGCACTGGAGAGGAATCCTCAGGTTCCGGCACGGACTCCACAAAGATCTTAGGCCCCGTCATTGACGGGAGAGGAATCCCGAAAGGCCCCGGAGCAACTCGCATGGGGACTGGCCTTTCCTGAGGCCACCAGAGCGGGTCCCTGAGGTCCCATTGTAAGTCGAGAGCACCTGCCGCACCTCGAGAAAATCCAGGAGGTTCTCCCTTCCAGGCGAGATTAGGCCCATTTCTGCTGAGGCATCTCGAGGCTAATCACACCTAACTTCTTGACTTTCCAAAGGGTCCTTCACACCCTTGCTGCAAATCAAGAAGTTCCCCAATATACCCGTCTCTACTGGAGAGGAAGCACGAGAGTCCCGCCCTCATCCAGAGGAGCCCCGTTTCCGCCTCATAGCTCGAGAGCAGGGATATTTCCCTGCGTGGTCGGGAAAGAAATCCGCGGCGTTCCCGTCGCATCTCAAGAGGAGGTGCTCTCCACAGGAAAGGCGAGAGGAACTCCAGGGTCGTGCCACCATTCCCAGAGTCCCCCAGATGTCTCAGTCCATTCCAGGGAAACTTGTTTTCCCGGCACTGCCTCGACTTTCAAGCCGAGGATCGACTCACACCAAGGTGGCACGTGGGACAGCCCTGTGGGAAAGCCTCGAGGGAAAGCCTCGTGGGAAAGCCTCGAGGAAAGTTGCAGATCCCTTGATCCACGCGAAGGGAAGCATGACACTGCTGCTACATCTCGGGTGGAAAGCGCACCGTGCATGCCCCCACTTGAGACGAGGACTGACTCCCCTGGGGCGACTCCAGCCGTACCCCAAGATCCATGTCAGCACTGGAGAGGAATCCTCAGGTTCCGGCACCTACTCCACACAAGGTCTTAGGCCCCGGCATTGACGAGAGAGGAATACGGAGAGGCCCCCGAGCAACTCGCTTGGGGACTGGCCATTCCTGAGGCCACCGGAGCGGGTCCGTGAGGTCCCCGTCGTAAGTCGAGAGCACCTGCCACAAACTCGAGAAAATCCAGGAGGTTCTCCCCTCCAGGCGAGATGAGGCCCATTTCCCCTGAGGCATCTCGAGGCTAATCACACCTAACGTCTGGAACTTACAAAGGGTCTTTCACACCCTTGCTGCAACTCAAGAAGTTCCCCGACATACCCGTCTCCACTCGAGAGGAATCACGAGAGTCCCGCCCTCATCCAGAGGAGCCCCGTTTCCGCCTCCTAGCTCGAGAGGAGGGATCCTTTCCCTGCGTGTTCGGGAAAGAATTCCCGGCGTTTCCGTCGCATCTCAAGAGGAGGCGCTCTGCCACAGGAAAGGCGAAGAGGAACTCCACGGTCGATGCCACCATTCCCAGAGTCCCCCAGATGTCTCAGTCCATTCCAGGGAAACCTAGTTTTCCCTGCACTGCCTCGACTTTCAAGCCGAGGATCGACTCACACCACGGTGGCACGTGGGACAGCCCTGTGGGAAAGCCTCGTGGGAAAGCCTCCTGGCAAAAACCTCGATGGAAAGCCACAGATTCTTCATCCACGCGAAGGGAAGCGATGACACTGCTGCTACAGCTCAGGGGAGGAAAGTGCACGTGCATGACCCACTCGAGACGAGGACTGATTCCACAGGTGGAGACTCCAGGAAGTACCCCCAAGATCCTATGTCAACTACTGGAGAGGAATCCTCAGGTTCCGGCACCGTCTCCACACAAGGTCTTAGGCGCGGCATCGACTGGGAGAGGAATACCGAGAGGCCTCCTAGCAACTCGCATGGGGACTGGCCTTTCCTGAGGCCACCAGAGCAGGGTCCCTGTGTCCCCGTCTGTAAAGTCGAGAGCACCTGCCGGCAACTCGAGAAAATCCAGGAGGTTCTCCCCTCCAGGCAAGAATGAGGTCCATTTGCGCTGAGGCGTCTCGAGGCTAATCAACCTAACCTCTGGGAACTTCCAACGGGTCCTTCCACACCCTTGCTGCAACTCAAGAAGTTCCCCGATACCCCTCTCCACTCGAGAGGAAGCACGAGAGTCCTGCCCACATCCAGAGAAGCCCCGTTTCCGCCTCATAGATCGAGAGGTGGAATCCTTTCCCTGCGTTGTCGGGAAAGAATTCCCGGCGTTCCGGTCGCATCTCAAGAGGAGGCGGTCTCCCACAGGAAACACGAGGGGATCTCCAGGGTCGTGACACCATTCCCTGAGTGCCAGAGATTTCTCAGTCCATTCCAGGGAAACCTGTTTTCCTGCCCTGCACTGCCTCGACTTTCAAGCCGAGGATCCACTCACACCACGGTGGCATGTGGGACAGCCCTGTGGAAAGCCTCGTGGGAAAGCCTCTGGGAAAAGCCTCGAGGAAAAGCCACAGATCCCTTGATCCACGCAAAGGGAAGTGTGACACTGCTGCTACAGCTCGGGAGGAAAGCGCACGTGCATGCCCACTCGAGACGAGGACTGACTCCCCTGGGGAGACTCCAGAAGTACCCAAGACCATGTCAGCACTGGAGAGGAATCCTCAGGTTCCGGCACGGACTCCACAAAGATCTTAGGCCCCGTCATTGACGGGAGAGGAATCCCGAAAGGCCCCGGGGCAACTCGCATGGGGACTGGCCTTTCCTGAGGCCACCAGAGCGGGTCCCTGAGGTCCCCATTGTAAGTCGAGAGCACCTGCCGCACCTCGAGAAAATCCAGGAGGTTCTCCCTTCCAGGCGAGATTGGCCATTTCTGCTGAGGCATCTCGAGGCTAATCACACCTAACTTCTTGACTTTCCAAAGGGTCCTTCACACCCTTGCTGCAAATCAAGAAGTTCCCCAATATACCCGTCTCTACTGGAGAGGAAGCACGAGAGTCCGCGCCTCATCCAGAGGAGCCCCGTTTCCGCCTCATAGCTCGAGAGCAGGGATATTTCCCTGCGTGTCGGGAAAGAAATCCCGGCGTTCCCGTCGCATCTCAAGAGGAGGTGCTCTCCACAGGAAAGGCGAGAGGAACTCCAGGGTCGTGCCACCATTCCCAGAGTCCCCCAGATGTCTCAGTCCATTCCAGGGAAACTGTTTTCCCCTGCACTGCTCGACTTTCAAGCCGAGGATCGACTCACACCAAGGTGGCACGTGGGACAGCCCTGTGGGAAAGCCTCGTGGGAAAGCCTCGTGGGAAAGCCTCGAGGGAAAGCCCCAGATCCTTGATCCACGCGAAGGGAAGCGTGACACTGCTGCTACATCTCGGGAGGAAAGCGCACGTGCATGCCCCACTCGAGACGAGGACTGACTCCCTGGGGAGACTCCAGAAGTACCCAAGATCCATGTCAGCACTGGAGAGGAATCCTCAGGTTCCGGCACCTTCCACACAAGGTCTTAGGCCCCGGCATTGACGGGAGAGGAATCCGAGAGGCCCCCGAGCAACTCGCATGGGACTGGCCTTTTCCTGAGGCCAGAGCGGGTCCTGAGGTCCCCGTCGTAAGTCGAAAGCACCTGCCACAACTCGAGAAAATCCAGGAGGTTCTCCCTCCAGGCGAGATGAGGCCCATTTCCCTGAGGCGTCTCCAGGCTAATCACACCTAACCTCTGGAACTTCCAAAGGGTCCTTTCACACCCTTGCTGCAACTCAAGAAGTTCCCCATTACCGTCTCCACTCGAGAGGAAGCACGAGAGTCCCGCCCACATCCAGAGAAGCCCCGTTTCCGCTCCTAGCTCGAGAGGAGGGATCCTTCCCCTGCGAGGTCGGAAAGAATTCCGGCGTTTCCGTCGCATCTCAAGAGGAGCGCTCTCCACAGGAAAGGCGAGAGGAACTCCAGGGTCGTGCCACATTCCCAGAGTCCCCCAGATGTCTCAGTCCATTCCAGGGAAACCTGTTTTTTCCCTGCACTGCCTCGACTTTCAAGCCGAGGATCGACTCACACCACGGTGCACGTGGCAGCCTGTGGGAAAGCCTCGCAGGA
>NW_017215453.1:0-13902 GCF_001704415.2 Capra hircus
GCTTTCTCCCGAGCTGTAGCAGCAGAGTCGCGCTTGCCTTCCCGTGATCAAAGGGATCTGTGGCTTTCCCCCGAGGCTTTCCCACAGGGCTGTCCACGTGTCACCGTGGTGTGAGTCGAGTCGATCTCGGCTTGAAAGTCCAGGCAGTGCAGGGAAAACAGGTTTCCCTGGAATGGACTGAGACATCTGGGGACTCTGCGGAATGTGGCACGACCCTGGTTTTCTCTCTCGCCTTTCCTGTGGGGAGCGCCTCCTCTTGAGATGCGACTAGAACGCCGGGAATTCTTTGCCGAACACGCAGGGAAATGATCCCTCCTCTCGAGCTAGGAGCGCGGAAACGGGGCTCCTCTGGATGTGGCGGGACTCTCGTGCTTCCTCTCGAGTGGAGACGGGTATGTCGGGCAACTTCTTGAGTTGCAGAAAGGTTGTGAAGGACCCTTTGGAAGTTCCAGAGGTTAGGTCTGATTAGCCTCGAGACGCCTCAGCACAAATGGGTCTCATCTCGCCTGGAGGGGAGAACCTCCTGGATTTTCTCGAGATGCGGTAGGTGCTGTCGACTTAGACGGCGACCTCAGGGACCCGCTCTGGTGGCCTCATGAAAGGCCAGTCCCCATGCGAGTTGTCGGGGACACTCAGGATTCCTCTCCCATCGATGCCCGGGCCTAAGATCTTGTGTAGAGTCGGTGCGGAACCTGAGGATTCCTCCAGTGCTGACATGGATCTTGGGGTACTTCTGGAGTCTCTCCAGGGGAGTCAGTCCTCGTCTCGAGTGGGGGCATGCACGTGCGCTTTCCTCCCGAGCTGTAGCAGCAGTGTCGCACTTCCCTTCGCGTGGATCAAGGGTTCTGTGGCTTTCCCTCGAGGCCTTTCCGACGAGGCTTTCCACGAGGCTTTCCCACAGGGCTGTCCCTTTGCCACCGTGGTGTGAGTCGATCCTCAGCTTGAAAAGTCGAGGCTGTGCAGGGAAAACACGTTTCCCTGGAATGGACTGAGACATCTGGGGACTCTGGAATGGTGGCACGACCCTGGAGTTCCTCTCGCCTTTCCTGTGGAGAGCGCCTCCTCTTGAGATGCCGACGGGAACGCCGGGAATTCTTTCCCCACCACGCAGGGAAAGGATCCCTCCTCTCGAGCTAGGAGTCGGAAATGGGGCTCCTCTGGGATGTGGGCGGGGACTCTCGTGGCTTCCTCTCGAGTGGAGACGGGTATGTCGGGGAACTTCATGAGTTGCAGCAAGGGTGTGAAGGACCCTTTTGGAAGTTCCAGATTTTAGGTGTGATTAGCCTAGAGACGCCTGAGCGGAAATGGGCCTCATCTCGCCTAGAGGGGAGAACCTCCTGTATTTTCTCGAGTTGCGGCAGGTGCTCTCGACTTACGACGGGGACATCCGGGACCCGCTCTGGTGGCCTCAGGAAAGGCCAGTCCCCATGCGAGTTGCTCGGGGGCCTCCCGGGATTCCGCACCCGTCGATGCCGGGGCATAAGACCTTGTGCGGAGTTCGGTGCTGGAACCTGAGGATTCCTCTCCCGTGCCGACATGGATCCTGGGGGTAGCTTCTGGAGTCTCCCCAGGGGAGTCAGTCCTCGTCGCGAGTGGGGGCATGCACGTGCGCTTTCCTCCCGAGCTATAGCAGAAGTGTCACGCTTCCCTTCGCATGGAACAAGTTATCTGTGGCTTTCGCTTGAGGGTTTCCCACGGAGGCTTTCCCACGAGGCTTTCCCACGAGGCTTTCCCACGAGGCTTTCCCACGAGCGTTTCCCACAGGGCTGTCCCACGTGCCACAGTGGTGTAAGTCGATCCTCGGCTTGAAAGTCGAGGCAGTGCAGGAAAACAGGTTTCCCTGGGAATGGACTGAGACATCTGGGGGACTCTGGGAATGGTGGCACGATCCTGGAGTTCCTCTCGCCTTTCCTGTGGAGAGCGCCTTCTCTTGAGATGCGACGGGAACGCGGGAAATTCTTTCCCCACCACGCAGGGAAAGGATCCCTCCTCTCGAGCTAGGAGGCGGAAACGGGTCTCCTCTGGATATTGGCGGAACTCTCGTGCTTCCTCTCGAGTGGAGACGGGTATGTCGGGGAACTTCTTGAGTTGCAGCAAGGGTGTGAAGGACCCTTTGGAATTCCAGATGTTAGGTGTGATTAGCCACGAGACGCCTCAGCACAAATGGGCCCAATCTCGCCTGGAGGGGAGAACCTCCTCGATTTTCTCGAGTTGCGGAGGGGTTCTCGACTTTCGACGGGGACCTCAGGGACCCGCTCTGATGGCCTCAGGAAAGGCCAGTCCCCATGCGAGTTGCTCGGGGGCCTCTCGGGATTCCTCTCCCGTCGATGCGGGCCTAAGATCTTGTGTGGAGTCGGTGCCGGAACCTGAGCATCGGCTCCAGTGCTGAGATGGATCTTGGGGTAGTTCTGGAGTCACCCAGGGGAGTCAGTCCTCGTCTCGAGTGGGGGTATGCACGTGCGCTTTCCTTCCGAGCTGTAGCAACAGTGTCGCCGCTTCCCTTCGCGTGGATCAAAGGGATCTGTGGCGTTCCCCTCGAGGCTTACCCTAGAGGCTTTCCACGAGGCTTTCCCACAGGGCTGTCCCACGTGCCACCGTTGTGTGAGTTGATCCTCGGCTTGAAAGTCAGGGGCAGTGCAGGGAAAACAGGTTTCCCTGGAATGGACTGAGACATCTGGGGGACTCTGGGAATGGTGGCAGGGACCTGGAGTTCTTCTTGCCTTTCCTGTGGAGATCGCCTCCTCTTGAGATGCGACGGGAACGCCGGGAATTCTTTCCAAACCACGCAGGGAAAGGATCCCTTCTCTCGAGCTAGGAGGCGGAATCGGGGCTCCTCTGGATATGGGCAGGACTCTCGTGCTTCCTCTCGAGCGGAGACGGGTATATCGGGGAACTTCTTGAGTTGCAGCAAGGGTGTGAAGACCCTTTGGAAGTTCCACAGGTTAGTTGTGATTAGCCTCGGACGCCTCAGTGGAAATGGGCCTCATCTCGCATGGACGGCACATTTCCTGGATTTTCTCGAGTTTTGGAAGTGCTCTCGACTTACGATGGGGGGACCCGCTCTGGTGGCCTCAGGAAAGGCCAGTCCCCATGCGAGTTGCTCGGGGCCTCTCGGGATTCCTCTCCCTTCGATGCCGGGGACTAACACCTTGTGTGGAGTCAGTACTGGAACCTGAGGATTCCTCTCCAGTGCTGTCATGGATCTTGGGGTACTTCTGCAGTCTCCCCAGGTGAGTCAGTCCACGTCTCGAGTGGGGGCATACAGGTGCGCTTTCCTCCTGAGCTGTAGCAGCAGTGTCACTCTTCCCTTCGCGTGGATCAAATGATCTGTGGCTTTCCCTCGAGGCTTTCCCACAGGGCTGTCCGACGTGCCACCGTGTTGTGAGTCGATCCTCGGCTTGAAATTCGAGGGCAGTGGCAGGGAAAACAGGTTCCCTGGAATGGACTGAGTCATCTGGGGGACTCTGGGAATGGTGGCACGACCCTGGAGTTCCTCTCGCCTTTCCTGTGGAGAGTGCATCCTCTTGAGATGCGTCGGGAACGCCGGGAATTCTTTCCCGACCACGCAGGGAAAGGATCCCTCCTATCGAGGTATGAGGCGGAAACGGGGTTCCTCTGGATGTGGGCGGGACTCTCGTGCTTCCTTTCCAGTGGAGACGGGTATGTCGGGAAACTTCTTGAGTTGCAGCAAAGGTGTGAAGGACCCTTTGGAAGTTCTAGAGGCTCGGTGTTATTAGCCTCGAGACGCCTCAACAGAAATGGGCCTCATCTCGCCTGGAGGGGGAACTCCTGGATTTTCTCGAGATGCGGCAGGTGCTCTCGACTTAAGACGGGGACCTCAGGGACGCATTCTGGTGGCCTCAGGAAAGGCCATTCCCCATGCGAGTTTCTCCGGGGCATCACGGGATTCCTGTCCAGTCGATGCCGGGGCCTAGGACCTTGTGTGGAGTCGGTGCCTGCTCCTGAGGCTTCCTCTCCAGTACTGACATGAACCTTGGGGTACTTCTGGAGTCTCCCCAGGGGAGTCGGTCCTTGTCTCGAGTCGGGGCTTGCACGTGCCTTTTCCACCAGAGCTGCAGCAGCAGTGTCACGCTTCCATTCGCGTGGATCAAGAGATCAGTGGCTTTCCTTCGAGGCTTTCCCACGAGGCTTTCCCATGAGGCTTTCCCACATGGCTGTCCCACGTGCCACCGTGGTGTGAGTCGATCCTCGGCTTGAAAGTCGAGGCAGTGCAGGGAAAACAGGTTTCCCTGGAATGGACTGAGACATCTGGGGGACTCGGGGAATGGTGGCACGACCCTGGAGTTCCTCTCGCCTTTTCCTGTGGAGAGCGCCTGCTCATGAGTTGCGACGGGGAAATGCCGGGAATTCTTTCCCGAACACGCAGTGAAAGGATCCCTTCTCTCGAGCTAGGAGGCGGAAACGGGGCTCCTCTGGATGAGGGCCGGGTCTCTCGTGCTTCCTGTCGAGTGGAGACGGGTATGTCGGGGGAACTTCTTGAGTTGCAGCAAGGGTGTGAAGGACCCTTTGAAAGTTCCAGAGGTTAGGTGTGATTAGCCTCGAGAACGCCTCAGCGGAAATGGGCCTCATCTCGACTGGAGGGGAGAACCTCCTGGATTTTCTCGAGTTGCAGCAGGTGCTCTCGACTTACGACGGGGACCTCAGGGACCTGCTGTGCTGGCCTCAGGGAAGGCCAGGGCCCATGCGAGTAGCTCGGGGGCCTCTCAGGATTCCTCTCCCGTCGATGCCGGGGCCTAAGATCTTGTGTGGACTCGGTGCCGGAACCTGAGGATTCCTCTCCAGTGCTGACATGGATCTTGAGTTACTTCTGGAGTCTTCCCAGGGGAGTCAGTCCTCGTCTCGAGTGGGGGCATGCACGGGCGCTTTCCTCTCCAACTGTAGCAGCAGTGTCACACTTCCCTTCGCGTGGATCAAGGTATCTGTGGCTTTCCCTCGAGGCTTTCCCACGAGGCTTTTCACGAGGCTTTCCCACAGGGTTGTCCCACGTGCCACCGTGGTGTGAGTCGATCCTCATCTTGAAGGTCGAGGCAGTGCAGGAGAAACAGGTTGCCCTGGAATGTACTGAGACATCTGGGGGACTCTGCGAATGGTGGCACGACC
This sequence comes from Capra hircus, assembly GCF_001704415.2. Lineage (NCBI taxonomy): Eukaryota > Metazoa > Chordata > Mammalia > Artiodactyla > Bovidae > Capra > Capra hircus. The sequence goes on from NW_017215453.1 coordinate 5,122, forward strand.
CTGGAGTTCCTCTCGCCTTTCTTGTGGAGAGCGCCTCCTCTTGAGATGCGACGGTAACGCCGGGAATTCTTTCCAGACCTCGCAGTGAAAGGATCCCACCTCTCGAGCTAGGAGGCGGAAACGGGGCTCCTCTGGATGTGGGCGGGACTCTCGTGCTTCCTCTCGAGTGGAGACGGGTATGTCGGGGAACTTCTTGAGTTGCAGCAAGGGTGTGAAGGACCCTTTGGATGTTCCAGAGGTTAGCTCTGATTAGCCTCGAGACGCCTCAGCACGAATGGGCCTCATCTCGCCTGCAGGGGAGAACCTCCTGGATTTTCTCGCGTTGCGGCATGTGCTCTTGACTTACGACGTGGACCTCATGGACTCGCTCTGGTGGCCTCAGGAAAGGCCAGTCCCCATGCGAGTTGCTCGGGGGCATCTCGGGATTCCTCTCCTGTAGATGCTGTGGATTAAGAGCTTGTGTGGATTCGGTGCCGGAACCTGAGGATTACTTTCCAGTGCTGACATGGAACTTGGGGTACTTCTGGAGTCTCCCCAGGGGAGTCAGTCCTCGTCTCGAGTGGGGGCATACACGTGCTCTTTCCTCCCGAGCTGTAACAGCAGTGTCACGCTTTCCTTGGCGTGGATCAAGGGATCTGTGGCTTTCCCACGAGGCTTTCCCACAAGGTTTTCCCACGAGGCTTTCCCACAAGTCTTTCCCACGAGTCCAGGGTCGTGACACCATTCCAGAGTCCCCCAGATGTCTCAGTCCATTCCAGGGAAACCTGTTTTCCCTGCACTGCCTCGACTTTCAAGCCCAGGGTCGACTTTCACCACGGTGGCACGTGGGACAGCCCTGTGGGAAAGCCTCGTGGGAAAGTCTCATGGGAAAGCCTCGAGGGAAAGCCACAGATCCCTTGATCCACGCGAAGGGAAGCGCGACACTGCTGCTACAGCTCGGGAGGAAAGCGCACGTGCATGCCCCCACTCGAGACGAGGACTGACTCCACTGGGGAGACTGCAGAATTACCCCAAGATCCTTTTCAGCGCTGGAGAGGAATGCTCAGGTTCCGGCAAAGACTCCACACAAGGTCTTAGGCCCCGGCATCGACGGGAGAGGAATCCCAGAGAGTCCCCCAAGCAACTCGCTTGGGGACTGTCCTTTCCTGAGATCACCAGAGCGGGTCCCTGTGGTCTCCGTCGTAAGTCGTGAGCACCTGCCGCCACTCGAGAAAATCCAGGAGGTTCTCCCCTCCAGGCGAGGTGAGGCCCATTTCCGCTGAGGTGTCTCGAGGCTAATCACACCTAACCTCTGGAACTTCCAAAGGGTCCTTCACACCCTTGCTGCAACTCAAGAATTTTCCCGACATACCCATCTCCACTCGAGAGGAAGCTCGAGAGTTCTGCCCACATCCAGAGGAGCCCCGTTTCCACCTCCTAGCTCAAGAGGAGGGATCCTTTCCCTGCGTGGTCGGGAAAGAAATTCCAGCGTTCCCGTTGAATCTCAAGAGGAGGCGCTCTCCACAGGAAAGGCGAGAGGAACTCCAGGGTCGTTTCACCATTCCCAGAGCCCCCAGATGTCTCAGTCCATTCCAGGGAAACCTGTTTTCCCTGCACTGCCTCGACTTTCAAGCGGAGGATCGACTCACACCACGGTGGCACGTGGGACAGCCCTGTGGGAAAGCCTCGTGGGAAAGCCTCGTGGGAAAGCCTCTTGGGAAAGCCACAGATCACTTGATACTCGCGAAGGGAAGCGCGACACTGTTGCTAAAGCTCGGGAGGAAAGCGCACGTTCATGCCCCCATTCGAGACGAGGACTGTCTCCCCTGGGGAGACTCCAGAAGTACCCCAAGATCCATGTCAGCACTGGAGAGGAATCCTCCGGTTCCGCCACCTACTCCACACAAGGTTTTATGCTCCGGCATCGACGGGAGAGGAATCCCTAGAGGCCCCCGAGTAACTCGCATGGGGACCGTCCTTTCGATATGCCACCAGACCGGGTCCCTGAGGTCCCCATCGTAAGTCGAGAGCACCTGCCACAACTCGAGAAAATCCAAGAGGTTCTCCCCTCCAGGCGAGATGAGGCCCATTTCCGCTGAGGCGTCTGGAGGCTAATCACACCTAACCTCTGGAACTTCCATAGGGTACTTCACACCCTTGCTGCAACTCAAGAAGTTCCCCGACATACCCGTCTCCAGTCGAGAGGAAGCACGAGAGTCCCGCCCACATCCAGAGGAGCCCCGTTTCAGCTTCCTAGCTCGAGAGGAGGGATCCTTTCCCTGCGTGTTCGGGAAAGAATTTCTGGCGTTCCCGTTGCATCTCAAGAGGAGGCACTCTCCACAGGAAAGGCGAGAGGACTCCAGGGTCGTTCCCCATTCCCAGAGTCCCTCAGATTTCTCAGTCCATTCCAGGGAAACCTGTTTTCCCTGCACTGCCTCGACTTTCAAGCCGAGGATCGACTCACACCACGGTGGCACGTGGTACAGCCCTGTGGGAACGCATCGTGGAAAAGCCTCCTGGGAAAGCCTGGAGGGAAAGCCACAGATCCCTTGATCCACGCGAAGGGAAGCGTGACACTGCTGCTACAGCTCGGCAGGAAAGCGCACGTGCATGCCCACCACTTAGAGGAGGACTGACTCTCCTGGGGAGACTCCAGAAGTACCCCAAGATCCATGTCAGCACTGGAGAGGAATCCTCAGGTTCCGGCACCGACTCCACACAAGGTCTTAGGCCCCGGCATCGACGGAGAGGAATCCCTAGAGGGCCCCGTGCAACTCGCATGGGGACTGGCCTTTCCTGAGGCCACCAGAGGGGTCCCTGTGTTCCCCGTCGTAAGTCGAGAGCACCTGCCGCAACTCGAGAAAATCCAGGAGGTTCTCCCCTCCAGGCAAGATGAGGTCCATTTCCGCTGAGGCGTCTCGAGGCTAATCACACCTAACCTCTGGAACTTCCAACGGGTCCTTCACACCCTTGCTGCAACTCAAGAAGTTTCCCGACATACCCGTCTCCACTCGAGAGGAAGCACGAGAGTTCCGCCCACATCCAGAGGAGCCCCGTTTCCGCCTCCTAGCTCGAGAGGAGGGATCCTTTCCCTGCGTGGTCGGGAAAGAAATTCCAGCGTTCCCGTTGAATCTCAAGAGGAGGCACTCTCCACAGGAAAGGCGAGAGGAACTCCAGGGTCGTTCCCCCCATTCCCAGAGTCCCCCAGATTTCTCAGTCCATTCCAGGGAAACCTGTTTTCCCTGCACTGCCTCGACTTTCAAGCCGAGGATCGACTCACACCACGGTGGCACGTGCGACAACCCTGTGGGAAATCCTCGTGGGAAAGCCTTGTGGGAAAGCCTCGAGGGAAAGCCACAGATCCCTTGATCCATGCGAATAGAAGTGTGACATTGCTGCTACAGCTCGGGAGAAAAGCGCTCGTGCATGCCCCCACTCGAGACGAGGACTGACTCCACTGGGGAGACTCCAGAAGTACCCCAAGATCCATGTCAGCACTGGAGTGGAATCCTCAGGTTCCGGCACCGACTCCACACAAGGTCTTAGGCCCCGGCATCGACGAGAGAGGAATCCCGAGTGATCCCCGAGCAACTCGCAAGGGGACTGGCCTTTCCTGAGGCCCACCAGAGCGCGTACTTGACGTCCTGGTCGTAGGTCGAGAGCACCTGCCGCAACTCGAGAAAATCCAGGAGGTTCTCCCCTCCAGGTGAGATGAGGCCCATTTCCGCTGAGGCGTCTCGAGCTAATCACACCTAACGTCTGGAACTTCCAAAGGGTCCTTCACACCCTTGCTGCAACTCAAGAAATTTCTCGACATCCCTGTCGCCACTCGAGAGGAACACGAGCGTCCCGCCCACATCGAGAGGAGCCCCGTTTCCGGCCTCCTAGCTCGAGAGGAGGGATCCAATCCCTGCGTGGATGGGAAAGAATTCCCGGCGTTCCTGTCGCATCTCAAGAGAAGGCGCTCTCCACAGGAAAGGCGAGAGGAACTCCAGGGTGGTGCCACCATTTCCCAGAGTCCCCCAGATGTCTCATTTCATTCCAGGGAAAACTGATTTCCCAGCAATGTCTCGACTTTCAAGGCCGAGGATCGACTCACACCACGGTGGCACGTGGGACAGCCCTGTGGGAAAGCCTCGTGGGAAAGCCTCATGGGAAAGCCTCGAGGGAAAGCCACAGATCCCTTAATCCACTCGAAGGGAAGCGTGACACTGCTGCTACACCTCGGGAGGAAAGAGTACGTGCATGCCCCCACTAGATACGAGGACTGACTACGCTGGGGAGATTCCAGAAGTAACCCCAAGATCCATGTCAGGACAGGAGAGGAATCCTCAGGTTGGAGGCACCATCACCACTCAAGGTCTTAGGCCCCGGCATCGACGGGAGAGGAATCCCGAGAGGCCCCGAGCAACTCGCATGGGGACTGGCCTTTCCTAAAGGCCACCAGAGTGGGTCCCTGAGGTCCCCGTCGTAAGTCGAGAGCACGTGCAGCAACTCGAGAAAATCCAGGCAGGTTCTCCCCTCCAGGCGAGATGAGGCCCATTTCCGCTGAGGCGTCTGGAGGCTAATCACACCTAACCTCTGGAACTTCCATAGGGTCACTTCACACCCTTGTGCAACTCAAGAAGTTCCACCGACATACCGCGTCTCCAGTCGAAGAGAAGCACGAGAGTCCCGCCCACCAATCCAGAGAGCCCCGTTTTCAGCTTCCTAGCTCGAGAGGAGGGATTCTTTCGCCCTGCGTGTTTTCGGGAAAGGAATTTTCTGGCGTTCCCGTGCATCTCAAGAGAGGAGGCACCTCACAACAGAAAGGCGAGAGGACTGCCAGGGTCGTTTCCCCCATTCCCAGAGTCCGCCAGATTCTCAGTCCATTCCAGGGAACCTGTTTCCCTGCACTGCCTCGACTTTCAAGCCGCCCGGATCGACTCACACGCAGTGGCACGTGGGTACAGCGCCTGTGGGAACGCATCGTGGAAAAGCCTGCCTGGGAAAGGCCTGGAGGGAAAAGCCACAGATTCCCTTGATTCCCACGGAAGGAAGCGTGAGCACTGCTGTACAGCTCGCATGGAAGCGCACCGGTGCATGCCGACCGACTTAGAGGAGGACTGAACTCTCCTGGGAGAACCTCCAGAAGTACCCCAAAGATCCATGTCAGCACTGGAGAGGAATTCCTCGAGGTTCCGGGCACCAGGACTCCACACAAGGTCTTAGCCCCGGCCATCGACGAGAAGGAATCCCGAGAGGGCCCCGGATTGCAACGCATGGGGACTCGCGCGCTTTGTCTTGAGGCCACCAGAGGGTCCCTGAGTGTCCCCGCTCTAAGTCGAGGAGCACACTTGCCGGCAACGTCGAGAAAAATCCAGGAGGTTCTCGCCTCCAGAGCGAGAATGAGTCCCATCTTCCGCTGAGGCAGTCTCGAGGCTAATGCACACTAACTCTGGAACTTCCAAAGGGTCCTTCAACCCTTGCTGCAGCTGCAAGAAGTTTTCCCAGAGTAATATCAAAGTAGATTACCCGTCTACCACATCGAAGGAACACGAGGAGTTCCGCGCCGCAGTCCAGGGAGCGAAGCGAGGCCCCGGCTCAGCAGGCGATCACCCCCTTATTCCGACCCTCCTAGCTTGAGAGAAGGATGCCTTTTCCTGCGCGCTGTCGACGGTAAAAATTCCGGAGCTGTTGCCTGCGGCAAATCTCAAAGAGGAGGCACTCTCCACAGGAAAAGGCGAGAGGAACTCCAGGGCGTCCAAGACCGCATTCCTGAGATCGCCCAGATTTCTCAGTCGCATTCCAGGGAACATGTTTTCCCTGCACTGCCTCGACTTTCATGCGGAGGACTGCCTCACACCAGGTGGCACGTGTCGAGCAAACCTGTGGGAATCCTCGTGGAAAGGTGGGAGCCTCGAGGGATAGCCACCAGATCCCTTATCCACGGATAGGAAGGTGATTCAATTGCTGTACAGCTTCGGGAGGTAAAAGCCATCGTGCATGCCCCCACTCGAGACCGAAGTGACTCCGACTTGGGGAGACCTCAGAAAAAAAAAGTAGCCCGCAAGAATCCAATGTCAGGCAATGGAGGGAATCTCAGGTTCGCGGCAGCCGCTTGCGCATCCTAGGCCACTTCGCGAAGCACTTCGCACGAGACCTCGAGGAATCTCGAGTGATCCCCGAGCAGGCTGCGCGAACAAGCTGGGGATTGAGCCTTTCATGAGGCCACAGAGCGGTCGGCTGAGTCACCGTCATCGGTCGTGTCGAGAGCACCGTGCCGCAATCAATGAGAAATCCCAGGAGGTTCGTCCTCCAGGCTGAGATGAAGGCCCATTTCTGCTTGAGGTCGTGTCGAGGCTAATCACACCTAAACGTCTGACACTTCCAAAGGGTGTTCACAGCCTTGCTCGGCAAGCTCAAGAAGATTCCTCGACATCCCGCTTCCACTTCGAAGAGGACCACACGAGGTCCGCGACTCGAGATCAGGAAGGCACCCGTTTCGCCTCCTTAGCTCGAGAGGAGGGATCACTATCTGCTTGGATGTGGAAAGAATATCCCTAGCGCGTTCCGTCGCTCTCAAGAGGAGATAGGCTCTCACAGGGAAAGGCGAGAAGAACTCCAAGGGTGGTGCCACCCATTCGCAGAGTCCACCCAGATGTCCCTCATCTCATTCCAGGGAAAAACCTGTAATTTCTCTGCACTGGCGTCGACTCTCTGCAAGCGCGAGTGATCGACTCACACCCACGGTGGCTACGTGGGACCAGCCCTGTGGGAAAGCCTCGTGGAAAGGCCTGCTGGGAAAGCCTTCGTAAGGCCGAGGATAAGCACACGATCGCCTTGAATCCAGCTGAGCGGAGCCGTGACACTGCTGGCTACACCTCGGGAAGAAAAGGACGTGCATGCCCCCACTCGAGATAGAGTGAACTTTACCAACGCTGGGAGACTGCGCCAGAATACCACCAAGATCCATGTCAGACTGGAGAGGAAACCTCCAGGTTCTGGCACCAGATCACCACCAAGTTCTTTAGGCCCGCGGCAATCGACGGATGAGGAATCCGAGAGGCCCCCCCGAGCAACTCGAAGCATGGGGAACTGGCGCTTTCCTGAAAGGCCCCAGCGCAGGGGTCCTGAGATCCCCGTCGTAAGTCGAGAAGCACTGCACCAACTCGAGAAAATCCTAGGAGGTTCTCGCCCTCCAGCGCGAGATGTAGGCCCATTCTTGCTGAGGGCAGTTATCGCTGGAGGCTAATGCAACACTAACCTCTGTGAACCTTACATAGGGTCCTTCCAACCCTTGCTGGCAACTCAAGAAGTTCCCCGACATACCCGTCTCCCATCGAGAGAAAGCACGAAGAGGTCCGCCCACATCCAAGGAGAGCCCGCGTTTCCAGCCTTCACTAGCATTGAGAGAGGGATCCTTTTCCCTAGCGTGGTTTCGGTGAAAGAATTTCTGCGGCGTATCCGCGTTGCATCTGCAAGAGAGGCACTCGTCCACAGGAAAGGCGAGAGGAACTGCCAGGGTTGTCCCGCATTCCCAGAGTCCCCAGATTCTCAGTCCCAATTCCAGGGAAACTAGTTTTCCCTGCACTGGAACTCGACTTTCAAGCCTAGGATCGACTCACAGCCAACGGTGGCACGTGGGACAGCCATGTGGGAAGCGCTCGTGAGAAAGCCGGAAAGCCTGAGAGGAAAGCCACAGATCCCTTGATCGCACGCGAAGGAAGCGCGACACGCTGCTACAGGCTCGGCAGGAAAGCGCACGGTGCATGCCCACAATCTTGAGGAGGACCTGACTCCCTGGGAGACTCAGAAGATTCTCCAAGATCCTGTCGTTTGGGCAGCATGGAGGAGGAATCCTCAGGTTCCGGCACCGACTCCGCGTCCAGCGACAAGGTTTAGGCCCCGGCAACGAGGAGAGGAATCCTGAGATGGGCCCCGTGCAATCGCGATGGGACTGCGCCTTTCCTGCAGGCCACCAACGAGCGGGTCCCTGAGGTCCCCGTCATAAAGTCGAGAGCATCGCTGCCGCCTCGAGAAACAATCCAGGAGGTTCTCACCCTCCAAGGAGAGATGAGTCCCCATTTTCCCGAGGCAGTTCGAGGCTATATCACACCTAACCTACTGGAACTTCCAAAGGGCCTTCACACCCTTGCTGCAATACTCAAGAAGTTCCCGACATACCCGTCTCCACTCGAGAGGAATCACGAGAGCCCTCCCAATCCAGAGGACGAGGTTTCGCTGCTCGCATCTCAAGGAGGAGGCGCTCTCCCCAGGAAAGGCAAGAGGAACTCCAGGGTCGTGCCACCATTCCCAGAGTCCCCCCAGATGTCTCCAGTCCATTCCAGGAACTCTGTTTTCCGCTGCACTGCTCGACTTTCCAAGCCGAGGATGCGACTACACACGGTCGGCACGTGGACAGCCCTGTGGCAGCCTCGTGGGAAAGCCACAAGATCCTGCTTGTTACACTAGCGAAGGGAAGCGGTGACACTGCTGCTAACATGCTCGGAGAAAGCCACGTAGCATGCTCCTCCACTCGAGACGAGTACTGACTCACTGGGGAAGACTCCCAGAGTACGGCCAAAGATCCATGTCAGCACTGGACGAAGGAATCCTCAAGGTTCCGGCAACGCCTACACAAGGTTCTGATGCGGGGTCCACACCTCCCGGTGGATCCAAAGGGAATTCGAAGGGTGACGGCGTTGCGGGAAAGACTTGTTTTTTATAATGTATAGAATTAGATTAGGAAATATAATGTGTAGTAAGAGATTAAGTGGAGGAAGAAGGCGAATAGTCTTGTTTACTCGGACGTCAATAAAA
>NW_017215454.1:0-13901 GCF_001704415.2 Capra hircus
CTAGGGAGGCGGAAACGGGACTCCTCTGGATGAGGGCGGGACTGAGCGGGAACTTGCTTGAGTGAGACGGGTGTCGGGGAAGAGTTGCATTTTTGGAAGTTCCAGAGTTAGTGTGATTAGCCTCGAGACGCCTCAGCGGAAATGGGCCTCATGTCGCCTGGAGGGGAGAACCTCCTGGATTTTCTCGAGTTGGGCAGGTGCTCTCGACTTACGACGGGGACCTCAGGGACCGCTCTGGTGGCCTCAGGAAAGGCCAGTCCCCGCGAGTTCCTCGGGGGCCTCTCGGGATTCCTCTCCGTCGATGCCGGGGCCTAAGGCTGGGAGCCAGTGTGAGGAAGCCCGCCCGTGACAAGGTTATGAGGAAGGAAGCTGACATACGCAAGGCGTGCTCAGACTTCAGGGACCCCTCTGGAAATTTTTAAGCATGTACCCCAACAAAATCTGCCGGTTTTTGTGCTCTGCTTTTTCACTCTTCTGACCTTTTCTGGAAAAAGTCAATTCAGGGCGTTAGTCTTCTGCATTTGAAAGAGTGTTTCAATCCAAAAACCCTCTGATGGCTTTCTAGCCTGCCTGTAGAACTCGTACAGCTGCGCTTGTGATTGTTTGAGGCCTCCTGACCGCGGAGGCACAGGAAGCTTAAAACATCCTAGGAATGCAGGAGCTTCTGAGGAGTCAGAATCTTTAGAATAGGACTGATTAAAAGTTTCATTTTTTTGGGTCAATGCTTGCTGCCAAATTTTCATATCCTTTATTTTTAGATATAGTTGGTATGTGAAAAACAAGTAGTAGACCTGGTATTAGCAACATTAGATCTTTGAGTTAAGTACCTTCTTTGTTATAACCCACTGCACCTTTGTTCTATAGAGATGTAACTTTAGTGCTTTAAGGAGATGCAGATTAAAGAAAAACACTTCAGGGGAAACAAAATTAACATTCATTAAGGAAGAGAGCCAAAAAGTGTTAACAATCCTCTTGGCCAGAAGATAATGTAAATTACCTGAGACCTTTTGTATACAAAATGATATACAGAAAGAATCTGGGTTGCGAACACTACATAATTTTGTGTTATCCATTGATCTCCATGTATTATCAAAAGTATAAAAGACCTTCTGAACAATAAAGGAGGAGGCCAGGGGCCGGGGGCCAGTTTCTCGGACCAGCTTCTCGAACTAGTCTCTCAGCCTGGTTTCTTGGGACTCTGGCTCCCCCTGTGTCTTTCTCCCTCTTTCTTCTTCTCTACCTTTCCTTCTCTCTGCTCTTTACTATAACTTCAGGCTGAATCTCCACCTGGAGTGCGGATGCTCGCCAGGTCTACTTACTTGGCCTGGCTGTTAAGAAACCGCATGAAAGGGAGCTTAAGGCGAGGCACCCTTAGATATTCAAGCGGGCGCCGGTGGCCCAACGTAGGTGGTGCAAATTCCTTGTCTGGAATTTTATTGGCCGTCCGCGAAAACCAAGATATTCAGCACTCTTCCTCCACTTAATCTTCTTACTACACTATAGTTTCCTAATGTAATCTTACATTAATAAATAAACAAGTCTTTCCACACCAACGCCGTCCCACCCTTCGAATTCCCTGGATCCACCGGGGCTGGACCCCGGCATAAGACCTTGTGTGGATTCGGTGCCGGAACCTGAGGATTCCTCTCCAGTGCTGACATGGATCTTGGGGGTACTTCTGGAGTCTCCCCAGGGGAGTCAGTCCTCGTCTGGTGTGGGGGCATGCACGGGCGCTTTCCTCCCGAGCTGTAGCAGCAGTGTCACGCTTCCCTTCGCGAGGATCAAGGGATCTGTGGCTTTCCCTCGAGGCTTTCCCACAGGGCTGTCCCATGTGCCCACCGTGGTGTGAGTCGATCCTCGGCTTGAAAGTCGAGGCAGCGCAGGGAAAACAGGTTTCCCTGGAATGGACTGAGACATCTTTGGGGACTCTGGGAATGGGGCCTGATCCTGGAGTTCTTCTCGCCTTTCCTGTGGAGAGCGCCTCCTCTTGAGATGCGACGGGAACGCTAGGAATTCTTTCCCGACCACGCAGGGAAAGGAACCCTCCTCTCGAGCTAGCAGGCGGAAACGGGGCCACTCTGGATATGGGGCGGGACTCTCCCATTCCTCTAGAGTGGAGACGGGTATGTCGGGGAACTTCTTGAGTTGCAGCAAGGGTGTGAAAGACCCTTTGGAAGTTCCAGAGTTTAAGTGTGATTACCCCCTACTTGCCTCAGCGGAAATGGGCCTCATCTCGTCTGGAGGGGAGAACCTCCTGGATTTTCTCGAGTTGCGGCAGGTGCTCTCGACTTACGAAGGGGCCTCAGGGATCCGTTCTGGTGGCCTCAGTAAAGGCCAGTCCCCATGGGAGTTGCTCGGGGGCCTCTCGGGATTCCTCTCCCATCGATGCTGGGGCCTAAGACCTTGTGTGGACTCAGTGCCGGAACCTGAGGATTCCTCTCCAGTGCTGACATGGATCTTGAGGGTACTTCTGGATTCTCCCCAGGGCAGTCAGTCCTCGTCTCGAGTGGGGGCATGCACGTGCCGCTTTCCTCCCGAGCTGTAGCAGCAGTGTCCCGCTTCCCTTCGCGTGGATCAAGGGATCTGTGTCTTTCCCTCGAAGCTTTCCCACGAGGCTTTCCCACAGGGCTGTCCCACGTGCAACCGTGGTGTGAGTCGATCCTCGGCTTGAAAGTCGAGGCAGTGCAGGGAAAACAGTTTTCCCTGGAATGGACTGAGACATCCAGGGGACTCTGGGAATGGTGGCACGACCCTGGAGTTCCTCTCGCCTTTCCTGTGGAGAGCGCTTCCTCTTGAGATGCAACGGGAACGCCGGGAATTCTTTCCCGACCACGCTGGGAAAGGATCCCTCCCCTCGAACTAGGAGGCGGAAACGGGGCTCCTCTGGATGTGGGCGGGACTCTCGTGCTTCCTCTCGAGTGGAGACGGGTATGTCGGGGAACTTCTTGAGTTGCAACAAGGGTGTGAAGGACCCTTTGGAAGTTCCAGATGTTAGATGTGATTAGCCTCGAGACTCCTCAGCGGAAATGGGCCTCATCTCGCCTGGAGGGGAGAACCTCCTGGATTTTCTCGAGTTGCGTCAGGTGCTCTCGACTTACGACGGGGACCTCAGGGACCCGCTCTGGTGGCCTCAGGAAAGCCCAGTCCCCATGCGAGTTGCTCGGGGGCCTCTCGGGATTCCTCTCCTGTCGATGCCGGGGTCTAAGACCTTGTGTGGACTCGGTGCCGGAACCTGAGGATTCCTCTCCAGTGCTGACATGGATCTTGGGGTACTTCTGGTGTCTCCCCAGGGGAGTCAGTCCTCGTCTCGAGTGGGGGCATGCACGTGCCCTTTCCTCCCGAGCTGTAGCAGCAGTGTCACGCTTCCCTATGCGTGGATCAAGGGGTATGCGGCTTTCCCTCGAGGCTTTCCCACGAGGCTTTCCCACGAGGCTTTTCCACAGGGCTGTCCCACCTGTCACCATGTTGTGAGTCGATCCTCGGCTTGAAAGTCGAGGCAGTGCAGGGAAAACAGATTTCCCTGGAATGGACTGAGACATCTGGGGGACTCTGGGAATGGTGGCACGACCCTGGAGTTCCTCTCGCCTTTCTTGTACAGAGAGCCTCCTCTTGAGATGGGTCGGGAACGCCGGGAATTCTTTCCCGACCACGAAGGGAAAGGATCCCTCCTCTCGAGGTAGCAGGCGGAAACGGGGCCCCTCTGGATGTGGGCGGGACTCTCGTGCTTCCTCTCGAGGGGAGACAGTATGTCGGGGAACTTCTTGAGTTGCAGAAAGGGTGTGAAGAACCCTTTGGAAGTTCCAGAGGTTAGGTGAATATCCTGGAGACGCCTCAGCGGAAATGGGCCTCATCTCGCCTGGAGGAGAGAACCTCCTGGATTTTCTCGAGTTGCGGCAGGTGCTCTCGACTTACGACGGGGACCTCAGGGACCCGCTCTGGTGGCCTCAGGAAAGCCAGTCCCCATGCGAGTTGCTCGGGGGCCTCTCGGGATACCTCTCCCTTCGATGCTGGGGCCTAAGCCCTTGTGTGGAGTCGGTGCCGGAACCTGAGGGTTCCTCTCCCTACTGACATGGATCTTGGGGTACTTCTGCAGTCTCCCCAGGGGAGTCAGTCCCCGTCTCGAGTGGGGGCATGCACGTGCGCTTTCCTCCCGAGCCGTAGCAGCAGTGTCACTCTTCCCTACGCCTGGATCAAGGGATCTGTGGCTTTCCCTCGAGGCTTTCGCACGAGGCTTTCCCACAGGGCTGTCCCACGTGCCACCGTGGTGTGAGTCGATCCTCGGCTTGAAAGTCGAGGCAGTGCAGGGAAAACAGTTTTCCCTGGAATGGACTGAGACATCCAGGGGACTCTGGAATGGTGGCATGACCCTGGAGTTCCTCTCGCCTTTCCTGTGGAGAGCGCCTCCTGTTGAGATGCAACGGGAACGCTGGGAATTTTTTCCGGCCACGCTGGGAAAGGATCCCTCCTCTCGAGCTAGGAGACGGAAACGGGGCTCCTTTGGATGTGGGCGGGACTCTCGTGCTTCCTCTCAAGTGGAGACGGGTATGTCTGGGAACTTCTTGAGTTGCAGCAAGGGTGTGAAGGACCCTTTGGAAGTTCCAGATGTTAGATGTGATTAGCCTCGAGACCCACAGCGGAAATGGGCCTCATCTTGCCTGGAGGGGAGAACATCCTGGATTTTCTCGAGTTGTGTCAGGTGCTCTCGACTTACGACGGGGACCTCAGGGACCCGCTCTGCTGGCCTCAGGAAAGGCCAGTCCCCATGCGAGTTGCTCGGGGCCTCTCAGGATTCCTCTCCCGTCGATGCCGGGGCCTAAGACTCTTGTGTGGAGTCGGTGCCGGAACCTAAGGATTCCTCTCCAGTGCTGACATGGATCTTGGGGTACTTCTGAGGTCTCCCCAGGGGAGTCAGTCCTCGTCTCGAGGGGAGGCATGCACGTGGGCTTTCCTCCCGAGCTGTAGCAGCAATGTCACGCTTTCCTTCACGTGGATCAAGGGATCTGTGGCTTTCCCTCGAGGCTTTCACACGAGGCTTTCACAAGAAGCTTTCCCACAGGGCTGTCCCACGTGCCACCGTGGTGTGAGTCGATCCTCGGCTTGAAAGTCGAGGCAGTGCAGGGAAACAGGTTTCCCTGGAATGGACTGAGACATCTGGGGGACTCTGCGAATGGTGGCACGACACTGGAGTTCCTCTCGCCTTTCCTGTGGAGAGCGCCTCCTCTTGAATTGCGACGGGAACTCGGTGAATTCTTTCCAGACAACGCACGGAAAGGATCCCACCTCTGGAGCTAAGAGGCAGAAATGGGGCTCCTCTGAATGTGGGTGGGACTCTCGTGCTTCCTCTCGAGTGCAGACGGGTATGTCGGAGAACTTCTTGAGTTACAGCAAGGGTGTGAAGGACCCTTTGGAAGTTCCAGAGGTTAGGTGTGATTAGCCTCAAGACGCCTCAGCGGAAATGGGCCTCATCTTGCCTGGAGGGGAGAACCTCCTGGATTTTCTCGAGTTGCGGCAGGTGCTCTCGACTTATGACGGGGACCTCAGGGACCCGCTCTGGTGGACTCAGTAAAGGCCAGTCCACATGCGCGTTGCTCAGGGGCCTCTCGTTATTCCTCTCCCGTCGATGCCGGGGCCTACGACCTTGTGTGAATTCGGTGCCGGAACTTGAGGATTCCTCTCCAGTGCTGACATGGATCTTGGGGTACTTCTGGAGTCTCCCCAGGGGAGTCAGTCGTAGTCTCGAGTGGGGGCATGCACGTGCGATTTCCTCCAGAGCTGTAGCAGCAGTGTCACGCTTCCCTTCGCGTGGATCAAGGGATCTGTGGCTTTCCTAGAGACTTTCCCACGAGGCTTTCCCACGGGGCTTTCCCACGAGGCTTTCCCATAGGGCTGTCCCACGTGCCACCGTGGTGTGAGTCGATCCTCGGCTAGAAAGTCAAGGCAGTGGCAGAGAAAACAGGTTTCCCTGGAATGGACTGAGACATTTGGGGGACTCTGCGAATGGTGGCACGACCCTTGAGTTCCTCTCGCCTTTCCTGTGGAGAGCGCCTCCATCTTGAGATGCGACGGGAACGCCCGGAATTCATTCCCAACCACACAGGGAAAGGATCCCTCCTCTCGAGCTACGAGGCGGACACGGGGCTCCTCTGGATGTGAGCGGAGCTCTTGTGCTTCCTCTCGAGTGGAGACGGGTATGTCATGGAAATTCTTGAGTTGCAGCAAGGGTGTGAAGGACCCTTTGGAAGTTCCAGAGATTAGGTGTGATTAGCCTCTAGACGCCTCAGCGAAATGGGCCTCATCTCGCCTGGAGGGCAGAACCTCCTGGATTTTCTCGAGTTGCGGCAGGTGCTCTCGACTTACGACAGGGACCTCAGGGACCCGCTCTGGTGGCCTCAGGAAAGGCCACTCCCCATGTGATTTGCTCGGGGGCCGCTCGGGATTCCTCTCCCATCGATGCCGGGCCCTAAGACCTTGTGTGGAGTCGGTGTCGGAAACTGAGAATTCCTTTGCAGTGCTGACAACACTCTTGGGGTACTTCTGAAGTCTCCCCAGGGGAGTGAGTCCTCGTCTCCAGTGGGGGTATGCACGTGTGCTTTCCTCCCGAGCTGTAGCAGCAGTGTCACGCTTCCCTTCCCGTGGATCATAGGATCTGTGGCTTTCCCTCGAGGCTTTCCCATGAGGCTTTCCCACGACGCTTTCCCACCAGGCTTTCCAACGAGGCTTTCCCCCAGTGATGTCCCACGTGCCACTGTGGTGTCAGTCGATCCTCGGTTTGAAAGTCGAGGCAGTGCCGGGGAAACAGGCTTCCCTGGAATGGACTGAGACATCTGGGGGACTCTGGGAATGGTGACACGACCCTGGAGTTCCTCTCGCCTTTCCTGTGGAGAGCACCCCCTCTTGATATGTGACGGGAACGCCGGGAATTCTTTTCCGAACACGCAGGGAAAGGATCCCTCCTGTCCAGCTAGGAGGCGGAAACAGGGCTCCTCTGGATGTGGGCGGGACTCTCGTGCTTCCTTTCAAGTGGAGACGGGTATGTCAGGGAACTTCTTGAGTTGCAGCAAGGGTGTGAAGGGCCCTTTGGAAGGTCCAGAGGTTAGGTGTGATTAGCCTCGAGTCGCCTCTGCGGAAATGGGGCTCATCTCGTCTGGAGGGAAGAACCTCCTGGATTTTCTCGAGTTGTGGCAGGTTCTCTCGACTTATGACGGGGACCTCAGGGACTCGCTCTGGTGGCCTCAGGAAGGCCAGTCCCCATGCGAGTGGCTCGGGGGCCTCTCGGGATTTCACTCCCGTCGATGCCGGGGCCTAAGGCCTTGTGTGGAGTCGGTGCAGGAACCTGAGGATTCCTCTCCTTGCTGACATGTATCTTGGGTACTTCTGGAGTCTCCCCAGGGGAGTCAGTCCTCGTCTGGAGTGGGCGCATGCACATGCGCTTACCTCCCGAGCTGTAGCTGCAGTATCTCGCTTCCCTTCTTGTGGAGTAAGGGATCTGTGGCTTTCCCTCGAGTCTTTCCCACGAGGCTTTCCCACGAGGCTTTCCCAAAGGGCTGTCCCACATGCCACCGTTGTGTGAGTCGATCCTCGGCTTGAGAGCCAATGCAATGCAGGGAAAACAGGTTTCCGTGAAATGGACTGAGACATGTGGGGGACTCTGGGAATGGTGGCACCACCCTGGAGTTCCTCTCGCCTTTCCTGTGGAGAGCGACTCCTCTTGAGACGCTATGGGAACGCCGGGAATTCTTTCCCGACAACGCAGGGAAAGGATCCCTCCTCTCGATCTTGGAGACGGAAACGGGGCTCCTCTGGATGTGGGCAGGCCTCTCGTGCTTCCTCTCGAGTGGAGACAGGTATGTCAGGGAACTTCTTGAGTTGCAGCAAGGACGTGAAGGACCCTTTGGAAGTTTCAGAGGTTAGGTGTGATTAGCCTCGAGACGTCTCAGCGGAAATGGGCCTCATCTCGCCTGGAGGGGAGAACCTTCTGGATTTTCTCGAGTTGAGGCAGGTGCTCTCGACTTACGACGGGGACCTCAGTGACCCGCTCTTGTGGCCTCAGGAAAGGCCAGTCCCCATGCGTGTTGCTCGGGGGCCTCTCGGGATTCCTCTCCCGTCGATGCCCAGGCCTAAGACCTTGTGTGGAGTCAGTGCCGGAACCTGAGGATTCCTCTCCAGTGCTGACATGGTTCTTGGGGTACTAATGGAGTCTCCCTAGTGGAGGCAGTCCTCGTCTCGAGTGGGGGCATGCACGTGCGATTTCCTCCCGAGCTGAAGCAGCAGTGTCTCGCTTCCCTTCGCGTGGATCAAGGGATCTGTGTCTTTCCCTCGAGGCTTTCCCACGAGGCTTTCCCACGAGGCCTTCCCACAGGGCTGTGCCACGTGCCACTGTGGTGTGAGTCGATCCTCGCCTGAAAGTCGAGGCAGTGCAGGGAAAACAGGTTTCCCTGGAATGGAATGAGACATCCGGGGGACTCTGGGAATTGGTGGCACGACCCTGCAGTTCCTCTCCCCTTTCCTTTGGAGAGCGCCTCCTCTTGAGATGCGATGGGAATGCCCGGAATTCTTTCCCGACCAAGTAGGGAAAGGATCCCTCATCTCGAGCTACGAGCCGGAAACGGAGCTCCTCTGGATGTGGCCGGGACCCTCGTGCTTCCTCTTGAGTGGAGACGGGTATGTCGGGGAACTTCTTGAGTTGCAGCATGACTGTGAATGACTCTTTAGAAGTTCCAGAGTTCACGTGTGATTAGCCTCGAGACACATCAGTGGAAACGGGCCTCATCTCACCTGCAGGGGAGAACCTCCTGGATTTTACCGAGTTGCGGCAGGTGCTCTCGACTTACGACGGGGACCTCATGGACCCGCTCTGGTTACCTCAGGAAAGGCCAGTCCCCATGTGAGTTGCTAGAGGTCCTGTCGCTATTCCTCTCCCGTCGATGCCAGGGCCTAAGACCTTGTGTGGAGTCGGGGCCGGAACCTGAGGATTCCTCTCCAGGGCTGACATGCATCTTGGGGTATTTCTGGAGTCTCCCCAGGGGAGTCAGTTCTCGTCTCGAGTAGGGGCATGCACGTGCGCTTTCCTCCCGTGCTGTAGCAGCAGTGTCACGCTTCCCGTCGCGTGGATTAAGGGATCTGTGGCTTTCCCTCGAGGCTTTCCCACGAGGCTTTCCCACAGGGTTGTCACACGTGCCACCAGGTGTGAGTCGATCCTCAGCGTGAAAGTCGAAGCAGTGCAGGGAAAACAGGATCCTCTGGAATGGACTGAGACATCTGGGGGACTCTTGGAATGGTGGCACGACCCATGAGTTCCTCTCGCCTTTCCTGTGCAGCTCGCCTCCTCTTGAGATGCGTCGAAACATCGGGAATTCTTTCCCGAGGAAGCAGGGAAGGATCCCTCATCTCGAGCTTGGAGGAGGAAACGGAGCTCCTCTGGCGGTTGCCGGACCCTCGTGCTTCCTCTGGAGTGGAGACGGGTATGTCGGGGAACTTCTTGAGTTTTAGCAAGGGTGTTTAGGACACTTTGGAAGTTCCGGAGTTTAGTTGTGATTACTCTCGAGACGCCGCAGAGAAAATGGGCCTCATCTCGTCTGGAGCAGAGAACCTCCTGGATTTTCTCGAGTTGCGGCAGGTACTCTCGACATACGACCGTGACCTCAGGGACAGTGTAGCAGATGTGTCACGCTTCCCGTCCCGGGGATCAAGGGATCTGTGGCTTTCCCTCGAGGCTTTCTCACAGGGCTGTCCCACATGCCACCATGGTGTGAGTGGATCCTCGGCGTGAAAGTCGAGGCAGTGCTGGGAAAACGGGTTCCTCTGAAATGGACTGAGACATCTGGGGGACTCTTGAAATGGTGGCACGACCCTGGAGTTCCTCTTGCCTTTCCTATTGAGAACCCTTGCTCTTGAGATGCCATGGGAACGCCGAAAAATCTTTCCTGACTAAGCAGGATAGGATCCTTCATCTCGGAAACGGGGTTCCTCTGAATGTGGGCGGGACCCTCGTGCTTCCTCTCGTGTGGAGACGGGTATGTCGGGGAACTTCTTGAGTTGCAGCAAGGACCCTTTTTAATTTCCAGAGGTTAGGTGTGATGAGCCTCCAGACACCTCAGAGGAAATGGGCCTCATCCCGCCTGGAGGGGAGAACCTCCTGGATTTTACCCAGTTGCGGCAGGTGCTCTCGAGTTACGACGGGTCCTCAGGGACCCGCTCTGGTGGCCTCAGGAAAGGCCAGTCCCCATGCGAGTTACCAGGGGGCCTTTAGGGATTCCTCTCCCATCGATGCCGGTGCCTAAGACCTTGTGTGGAGTCGGGGCCAGACCCTGAGGATGCCTCTCCAGTGCTGACATGAATCTTTCCGTACTTCTGGAGTCTCACCAGGGGAGTCAGTCCTCATCTCGTGTGGGGGCATGCACCTGCCATTTCCTCACGACCTGCAGCAGCAGTGTCACGCTTGCCGACGTGTGGATCAAGGGATCTGTCGCTTTCCATTGAGGCTTTCCCACGAGGCTTTCCAACAGGGCTGTCCCACGTGCCACGGTGGTGTGAGTCGATCCTCGGCGTGAACGTCGAGGCAGTGCAGGGAAAACAGTTTCTTCTGGAATGGACTTAGACATCTGGGGGACTCTTGGAATGCTGGCAAGGCCCTGGAGTTCCTCTCGTCTTTCCTGTGGAGAGCGCCTCCTCTTGAGATGCGACGGGAAGGCCGGGAATTCTTTCCCGACGACAAAGGGAAAGGATCCCTCTTCTCGAGCTACGAGGCGGAAACGGGGCTCCGCTGGATATGGGCGGGAACCTCGTCCTTCCTCTCGAGTGGATATGGGTATGTCGGAGAACTTCTTGACTTGCAGCAAGGGTGTGAAGGACCCTTTGGAAGTTCCAGAGGTTAGGTGTGATTAGCCTCGAGACGCCTCAGCGGAAATGGGCCTCATCTCGCCTGGAGGGGAGAACCTCCTGGATTTTCCCGAGTTGCGGCAGGTGCTCTCGAGTTACGACGGAGACCTCAGGGACCCGCTCTGGTGACCTCAGGAAAGGCCAGTCCCCATGCGAGGTGCTAGGGGGCCTCTCAGGATTCCTCTCCGGTCGATGCCGGGGCCTAAGACCTTGTGTGGAGGCGGGACCGGAACCTGAGGATTCCTCTCCAGTGCTGACATGGATCTTGGCGTACTTCTGGAGTCTCCCAAGCTTGCGTCAGTCCTCGGCTCGAGTGGGGTCATGCACGTGCGCTTTCCTCCCGAGCGGTAGCAGCAGTGTCACGCTTCCCTTCTCGTGGATCAAGGAATCTGTGGCTTTCCCTGGAGTCTTTCCCATGAGGCTTTCCCACAAGGCTATTCCACTTGCCACCATGGTGTGAGTCGATCCTCGGCGTGAAAGTCGAACCAGTGCAGGGAAAACAGGAACCTCCTTCCCCACAGTAGGGGATACACTGTCCCCTTGGGCGGGTATCTCCAGGGCACTCGCGCTGGGGGGTTGCCCGCGGAGGTGCGGGCCTCAGGCTCCACGTGAGAAAAGCCCCAAATGGCATTAGCTGCCAGTCCAGACGCTGGCCCCTCAGGTCTCTGGCCGGAGCCTTGGGCCCAGGCAACTCAAAGCCCTCGGGGGTGGCACTCTGGGACTGCTGTAGGGAAAGGATGCCAAGAGCCCACGGAGGAGTTGGGGAGGGGGCATGGGGGAAACGGAGGCGAGGACAGCGAGGGATCTAGGTGGAGGCGCTGGAGAGAGCGTCTGGTGTCCCGGAATGCCTCGGAGGATCCAGCGGGGGACAGTCGAGGACCAGGGACCTGTGGAATGTGAAAAGGCGGGAAATCTCAGAGCAAGGCAGGCTGGGAAAGGGGGCGTTGGTGGCCAATTCAAAGGGACCTAGGGGCGTTTCCTGGGCGGTGAGTTCCCTTGGCACTGCTGAGGGCCCCTGATTGATCCACTCGGGGTTGAACCCACCCCCCGCTGCGAGGGAGGGCCACAAACCAAAGCCCCCGAACTGCCCGCCCACCCCAACGGGGATCTTGGCCGTCCAGGGCACAGCCGTGCCCGGGAAAATCGGCCAGCAGTCTGCAGCGTGCCCGAGTGCCTCTCCCACCATGGCTTCGTCCGGCTCCTCCAGCACCTCAAGCGGTACGTTTGCCCTCGGTCCCTGTGGTCGGATCACATCTCAGGGGATTTGCGGGTGGCCTGGGCAAGAGCTCTCGGCCAATGTGTTGACCCCCCTCCCACCCGAGAACGGCTGGGACCCATCGGCTAGGCCCGGGGTTCCGAGGCGTCAGGTGTGCCCAAATTCGGAGGGCGTGGCATCGTTCATTCATCTTGCTCCTTTGGCACACACATGGCTTCTCCGTTCTCTTTTCTGGGAAGACAGTGTTGTTTCAGGGGGCGTGCTGCGGGGGGCGGGGGCCGGGGTTGGGGGGTGGTGGGAGCGGGTGCTTTGCTGGGATGAGGCCCTTTATCCTCACATCTTCATGTGGGAATGGGAGTCGGGGAGCTCTGTGGCCTTGCTGCCTTCAGTGGCTTCCTCTGCACAGGGGCCTAGTGGCTTCTGCCTTTTGTCAGGCGTTACGGGGTTTGGGCGTCGCTTTGGTGGCCTTGGCCTTTGCCTTGGCCTGGGCCTTGGCCTTGCCCTTGGCGTTGCCGTTGCCCTTGCCTTGGTCTTGGGCTTGGCCTTGCCCTGCCCTTGAACTTGAACTTGACCTTGAACTTGACCTTGACCTTGAACTCGAACTTGGGCTTGACCTTGAACTTGAACTTGACCTTGACCTTGAACTTGAACTTGAACTTGGGCTTGACCTTGAACTTCAACTTCAACATGAACTTGAACTTCAACTTCAACTTAAACTTGACCTTGACCTTGAACTTGAACTTGAAACTTGACCTTGAACCTTGAACTTGAACTTGAACTTGAACTTGAACTTAAACTTGTCTCTGACCTTGAACTTGAACTTGACCTTGACCTTGAACTTCACTTTGAACTTGAACTTAAACTTCACCTTGATCTTGAGCTTGAACTTGAACTTGAACTTGACCTTGAACTTGAACTTGAACTTGACCTTGAACTTGAACTTGAACTTGACCTTGACCTTGACCAACAACGGGAGACCTCGAGATTTGCTCAGAGCACCGGAGGTCCAGAAGCAGGGCCCTGTATCTCCCCTTCCCGTTGTGATCATTGCAAAGACATTCCTAGCTGATAGCGGGAGTGCCCCTGAAGAAGCAAGCAGTGGGAGTGTGTTTGACAAGACTGTGTGCCTTCCTGGCCTCAGCTCCACAAGGGGCCTTTCCTCTCGAAGTAGGCCCCATGTCCCCTTGGGGAGGGTGTCATGCCTCTTTTCTCCTCACTGCCAAAGGGTGGAGCCAAGCTCGCTCTGTCAGAGGTACAAAAACAGCAATTGAATGGATTTTCAAGCTCTTGCTAGGCTGCACCCTTTCAGGGCCCACTTTACTGAAACAGGTGCTCTGTGGCCCCTGGTTGGGTATGCAGGTTCACAAACAGGGTGAGATCCTGTCCAAGCCAAGAATTTTCCTGAAAGACCTAGGCTCACTAGAGCTCTCCTCCAGAGCAAAGGGGATAGAGGAGATGTATGGAGGAGTCTTTGCCTTTCCCTGTGAGTGTGGGGCTACTCCCTACGGCCCCAAGCTCAGGGATAACTGCCTCTAAGAAAGGAATGGCAAGAAGCGCTATTCTTGGAGGTTGGGACAGGGAGTTCGCAGCATGTGGGGAAAGAAAGACTTCTTCGGGAAGAAGAGGCAACCACCGGGGTGTGTTTGCAAGCCTCTATTTGGAAGGAACAGGTTTGCTTATACAACTCAAGACCTCCAGATCTGCTCAGAGGACTGAAGTTCAAGAGACAGGGCCATGTATCTCCCTTCCTTTTTGAGATCGCTTGCAAAGACATTCTAGCAGATCGTGGGAGTGCCATGCAAGAGCA
>NW_017215455.1:0-13901 GCF_001704415.2 Capra hircus
TGAGACATCTGGGACTCTGGGAATGGTGGCACGACCCTGGAGTTCCTCTCGCCTTTCCTGTGGAGAGCGCCTCCTCTTGAGATGCGACGGGAACGCCGGGAATTCTTTCCCGACCACGCAGGGAAAGGATCCCTCCTCTCGAGCTAGGAGGCGGAAACGGGGCTCCTCTGGATGTGGGCGGGACTCTCGTGCTTCCTCTCGAGTGGAGACGGAATGTCGGGAACTTCTTGAGTTGCAGCAAGGGTGTGAAGGACCCTTTGGAAGTTCCAGAGTTTAGGTGTGATTAGCCTCGAGACGCCTCAGCGGAAATGGGCCTCATCTCGCCTGGAGGGGAGAACCTCCTGGATTTTCTCGAGTTGCGGCAGGTGCTCTCGACTTACGACGGGGACCTCAGGGACCCGCTCTGGTGGCCTCAGGAAAGGCCAGTCCCCTTGCGAGTTGCTTCTCGGGGGTCTCTCGGGATTCCTCTCCAGTCGATATCGGGGCCTAAGACCTTGTGTGGAGTCGGTGCCAGACCTGAGGTTTCCTCTCCAGTTCTGACATGGATCTTGGGGTACTTCTGGAGTCTCCCCAGGGAGTCAGTCCTCGTCTCGAGTGGGGGCATGCACGTGCGATTTCCTCCCGAGCTGTAGCCGCAGTGTCACCCTTTCCTTCACGTGGAACAAGGAATGTGGCATTCCCTCGAGGCTTTCCCACTAGGCTTTCCCACAGGGCTGTCCCACGTCCCACCGTGGTGTGAGTCTATCCTCGGCTTGAAAGTCAAAACAGTGCAGAGAAAACAGGTTTCCCTGGAATGGACTGAGACATCTGGGGACTCTGGGAATGCTGGCATGACCCCGGAGTTCCTCTCGCCTTTCCTGTGGAGAGCGCCTCCTCTTGAGTTGCGACGGGAACTCCGGGAATTCTTTCTCGAGCACGCAGGGAAAGGATCCCTCCTCTCGAGCTAGGAGGTGGAAACGGGGCTCCTCTGGATGTGGTCGGGACTCTCGTGCTTCCTCTCGAGTGGAGACGGGTATGTCAGGGAACTTCTTGAGTTGCAGTAAAGGTGTGAAGGATCATTTTGGAATTTCCAGAGGTCAGGTGTGATTAGCCTCAGGACGCCTCAGCGGAAATGGGCCTCATCTCGCCTGGAGGGTAGAACCTCCTGGATTTTCTCGAGTTGTGTCAGGTGCACTGACTTACGACGGGGACCTCAGGGACGCGCCTGGTGGCATCGGTAAAGGAAATTTCCTTGCGAGTTACTCGGGGCCTCTCGGGATTCCTCTCCCGTCGATGCCGGGCCTAAGACCTTGTGTGGAGTCGGTGCCAGGACCTGAGGATTCCTCTCCAGTGCTGACATGGATCTTTGGGTACTTCTGGAATCTCCCCAGGGAAGTCAATCCTCGTCTCGAGTTGGGGCATGCACGTGCCCTTTCCTCCCGAGCTGTAGCAGCAATGTCACGCTTCCCTTCGCATGGAACAAGGGATCTGGGGGCATTCCCTCGAGGCTTTCCCAAAAGGCTTTCCCCGAGGCTTTCCCACAGGGCTGTCCCACGTGCCACCGTGTTGTGAGTCGATCCTCGGCTTGAAAGTCGAGGCAGTGCAGGGAAAACTGGTTTCCCTGGAATGGACTGAGGCATCTGGGGACTCTGGGAATGGTGGCACGACCCTGGAGTTCCTCTCGCCTTTCCTGTGGAGAGCGCCTCCTCTTGAGATGCGACGGGAACGCCGGGAATTCTTTCCCGACCACGCAGGGAAAGGATCCCCTCTCGAGCTAGGAGGCGGAAACGGGGCTCCTCTGGATGTGGCGGGACTCACGTGCTTCGTCTCGAGTGGAGACGGGTATGTCGGGGAACTTCTTGAGTTGCAGCAAGGGTGTGAAGGACCCTTTGGAAGTTCCAGAGGTTAGGTGTGATTAGCCTCGAGACGCCTCAGCGGAAATGGGCCTCATCTCGCCTGGAGGGGAGAACCTCTGGATTTTCTCGAGTTGCGGCAGGTGCTCTCGACTTACGACGGGGACCTCAGGGACCCGCTCTGGTGGCCTCAGGAAAGGCCATTCCCCATGCGAGTTGCTCGGGGGCCTCTCGGGATTCCTCTCCCGTCGATGCGGGGCCTAAGACCTTGTGTGGAGTCAGTGCCGGAACCTGAGGATTCCTCTCCAGTGCTGACATGGATCTTGGGGTACTTCTGGAGTCTCCCCAGGGGAGTCAGTCCTCGTCTCGAGTGGGGGCATGCACGTGCACGTGCCTCCGAGCTGTCAGCAGTGTCAGCTTCCATTCGCGTGGATCAAGGGATCTGTGGCTTTCCCTCGAGGCTTTCCCACGAGGCTTTCCCACAGGGCTGCCCACGTGCCACCGTGGTGTGAGTCGATCCTCGGCTTGAAAGTCGAGGCAGTGCAGGGAAAACAGGTTTCCCTGGAATGGACTGAGACATCTGGGGACTCTGGGAATGTGGCATGACCTGGAGTTCCTCTCGCTTTTCCTGTGGAGAGCGCCTCCTCTTGAGATGCGACGGGAACGCCGGGAATTCTTTCCCCACCACGCAGGGAAAGGATCCCTCCTCTCGAGCTAGGAGGTGGAAACGGGGCTCCTCTGGATGTGGGGGACTCTCGTGCTTCCTCTCGAGTGGAGACGGGTATATCGGGAACTTCTTGAGTTGCAGCAAGGGTGTGAAGGACCCTTTGGAAGTTCCTTAGGTAAAGTGTGATTAGCCTCGAGATACCTCAGCGGAAATGGGCCTCATGTCGCCTGGAGGGGAGAACCTCCTGGATTTTCTCGAGTTGCGGCAGGTGCTCTCGACTTACGACGGGTACCTCAGGGACCGCTCTGGTGTCCTCAGGAAAGGCCAGTCCCATGCGAGTTGCTCGGGGGCCTCTCGGATTCCTCTCTCGATGCCAGGGCCTAAGACCTTGTGTGGAGTCGGTGCCAGAACCTGAGGATTCCTCTCCAGTGCTGACATGGATCTTGGGGTATCCTGGAGTCTCCCCAGGGGAGTCAGTCCTCGTCTCGAGTGGGGCATGCAAGTGCACTTTCCTCCCGAGCTGTAGCAGCAGTGTAACGCTACCCTTCCCGTGGAAAAAGGGATCTGTGGCATTCCCTCGAGGAGGCTTTCCCTTTCCCACGAGGCTTTCCCACAGGGCTGTCCCACGTGCCACAGTGGTGTGAGTCGATCCTCGCTTGAAAGTCGAGGCAGTGCAGGGAAAACAGGTTTCCCTGGAATGGACTGAGACATCCAGGGGACTCTGGGAATGGTGGCACGACCCTGGAGTTCCTCTCGCCTTTCCTGTGGAGCGCGCCTCCTCTTGAGATGTGACGGGAACGCCGGGAATTCTTTCCCGACCACGCAGGGAAAGGATCCTCCTCTCGAGCTAGGAGCTGGAAACGGGGCTCCTCTGGATGTGGCGGGACTCTCGTGCTTCCTCTCGAGTGGAGACGGGTATGTCGGGGAACTTCTTGAGTTGCAGCAAGGGTGTGAAGGACCCTTTGGAAGTTCCAGAGGTAGGTGTGATTAGCCTCGAGATACCTGAGCGGAAATGGGCCTCATCTCGCCTGGAGGGGAGAACCTCCTGGATTTTCTCGAGTTGCGGCAGGTGCTCTCGACTTACGACGGGGACCTCAGGGACCGCTCTGGTGGCCTCAGGAAAGGCCAGTCCCCATGCGAGTTGCTCTGGGGGCCTCTCGGGATTCCTCTCCCGTCGATGCGGGCCTAAGACCTTGTGTGGAGTCGGTGCCGGAACCTGAGGATTCCTCTCCAGTGCTGACATGGATCTTGGGGTACTTCTGGAGTCTCCCCAGGGGTGTCAGTCCTCGTCTCGAGTGGGGCATGCACGTGCGCTTTCCTCCGAGCTTTAGCAGCAGTGTCACGCTTCCCTTCGCGTGGATCAAGGGATCTGTGGCTTTCCCTCGAGGCTTTCCCACGAGGCTTTCCCACAGGGCTGCCCACGTGCCACTGTGGTGTGAGTCGATCCTCGGCTTGAAAGTCGAGGCAGTGCAGGGAAACAGGTTCCCTGAAATGGACTGAGACATCTGGGGGACTCTGGAATGGTGGCACGAACCTGGAGTTCCTCTCGCTTTTCCTGTGGAGAGCGCTTCCTCTTGAGATGCGACGGGAACGCCGGGAATTCTTTCCCGACCACGCATGGAAAGGATCAATCCTCTCGAGCTAGGAGGCGGAAACGGGCTCCTCTGGATGTGGGCGGACTCTCGTGCTTCCTCTCGAGTGGAGACGGGTATGTCGGGGAACTTCTTGAGTTGCAGCAAGGGTGTGAAGGACCCTTTGGAAGTTCCAGAGGTTAGGTGTGATTAGCCTCGAGACGCCTCAGCGGAAATGGGCCTCATCTCGCCTGGAGGGGAGAACCTCCTGGATTTTCTCGAGTTGCGGCAGGTGCTCTCAACTTACGACGGGGACCTCAGGGACCCGCTCTGGTGGCTCAGGAAAGGCCAGTCCCCATGCGAGTTGCTCGGGGGGCCTCTCGGGATTCCTCTCCCGTCGATGCCGGGGCCTAAGATCTTGTGTGGAGTCGGTGCTGGAACCTGAGGATTCCTCTCCAGTGCTGACATGGATCTTGGGGACTTCTGGAGTCTCTCAGGGGAGTCAGTCATCTCTCGAGTGGGGCATGCACGTGCGCTTTCCTCCCGAGCTGTAGCAGCAGTGTCACGCTTCCCTTCGCATGGATAAAGGATCTGTGGCTTTCCCTCGAGGCTTTTTTCCGAGGCTTTCCCACGAGGCTTTCCCACGTGGCTTTCCACAGGGCTGTCCCACGAGTCACCGTGTTGCGTGTCGATCCTAGGCTAGAAAGTCGAGGCAGTGCAGGAGAAACAGGTTTCCATGGAATGGACTGAGACATCTGGGGGCCTCTGGAATGGGTGCACGAATCTGGAGTTCCTCTCGCCTTTCCTGTGGAGAGCGCCTCCTCTTGAGATGAGACGGGAACTCCGGGAATTCTTGACCGACCACTCAGGAAAGGATCCCTCCTCTCGAGCTAGGAGGCAGTAACGGGGCTCCTCTGGATGTGGGCGGGACTCTCGGGCTTCCTCTCGAGTGGAGACGGGTATATGGGGAGCTTCTTGAGTTGCAGCAAGGGTGTGAAGGACCCTTTGTAAGTTCCATAGGTTAGGTGGGATTAGCCTCGAGACGTCTCAGCGGTAATGGGCCTCATCTTGCCTGGAGGGAGAACCTCCTGGATTTTCTCGAGTTGCGGCAGGTGCTCTCGACTTATGACGGGGACCTCAGGGACCCGCTCTGGTGGACTCAGGAAAGGCCAGTCCCATGCGAGTTGCTCAGGGGCCTCTCGGGATTCCTCTCCCGTCGATGCTGGGGCCTACGACCTTGTGTGATTTCGGTGCCGGAACTGAGGATTCCTCTCCAGTGCTGACATGGATTTTGGGGTACTTCTGGAGTCTCCCCAGGGGAGTCAGTCGTAGTCTCTAGTGGGGCATGCACGTGGGATTTCCTCCAGAGCTGTAGCAGCAGTGTCACGCTTCCCTTCGCGTGGATCAAGGGATCTGTGGCTTTCCCTTTCCCACGAGGCTTTCCCACAGGGCTGTCCCACGTGCCACCGTGGTGTGAGTCGATCCTCGGCTAGAAAGTCACGGCAGTGCAGGGAAAACAGGTTTCCCTGGAATGGACTGAGACATCTGGGGGACTCTGGGAATGGTGGCACGACCCTGAGTTCCTCTCGCCTTTCCTGTGGAGAGCGCCTCCTCTTGAGATGCGACGGGAATGCCGGGAATTCTTCCCAACCACACAGGGAAAGGATCCCTCCTCTCGAGCTACGAGGCGGAACGGGGATCCTCTGGATGTGAGCGGACTCTTGTTCTTCCTCTCGAGTGGAGACGGGTATGTCGTGGAAATTCTTGAGTTGCAGCAAGGGTGTGAAGGACCCTTTGGAAGTTCCAGAGATTAGGTGTGATTAGCCTCGAGACGCCTCAGCGAAAATGGGCCTCATCTCGCCTGGAGGGCAGAACCTCCTGGATTTTCTCGAGTTGCGGCAGGTGCTCTCGACTTACGACAGGGTCAGGGACCCGCTCTGGTGGCCTCAGGAAAGGCCAGTCCCCATGCGATTTGCTCGGGGGGCCGCTCGGGATTCCTCTCCTGCCGGGCCTAAGACCTTGTGTGGAGTCGGTGTCGGAAACTGAGAATTCCTCTGCAGTGCTGACATCGCTCTTGGGGTACTTCTGAAGTCTCCCCAGGGGAGTGAGTCCTCGTCTCCAGTGGGGTTATGCACGTGCTTTCCTCCCGAGCTGTAGCAGCAGTGTCACGCTTACCTTCCGTGGGTCATAGGATCTATGGCATTCCTCGAGGCTTTCCATGAGGCTTTCCCACGACCCTTTCCACCAGGCTTTCCAACGAGGCTTTCCCCAGTGATGTCCACGTGCCACCGTGGTGTCATTCGATCCTCGTTTGAAAGTCGAGGCAGTGCCAGGGAAACAGGCTTCCCTGGAATGGACTGAGACATCTGGGGACTCTGTGAATGGTGGCACTACCCTGGAGTTCCTCTCCCCTTTCCTGTGGAGAGCGCCTCCTCTTGAGATGCCACGGAAATGCCGGGAATTCTTTCCCGACCACGCAGGGGAAGGATCCCCTCTCCAGCTGGAGGCGGAAACGGGACTCCTCTGGATGAGGGCGGACTCTCGTGATTCCTCTCGAGTGGAGATGGGTATGTCGGGGAACTTCTTGAGTTGCAGCAAGGGTGTGAAAGACCCTTTGTAAGTTCCAGAGGTTAGGTGTGATTAGCCTCGAGATGCCTCAGCGGAAATGGGCCTCATCTCGCCTGGAGGGGAGAACCTCCTGGAGTTTCTCGAGTTGCGGCAGGTGCTCTCGACTTACGACGGGGACCTCACGGACCCGCTATGGTGGTCTCAGGAAAGGCCAGTCCCCAAGCGAGTTGCTCGGGGGCCTCTCGGGATTCCTCTCCCGTCGATGCCGGGCCTAAGGCTGCCGGGAGCCAGTGTGAGGAAGCCCGCCCGTGACAAGGTTATGAGGAAGGAAGCTGACATACGCAAGGCGTGCTCAGACTTCAGGGACCCCTCTGGAAATTTTTAAGCATGTACCCCAACAAAAATCTACCGGTTTTTGTGCTCTGCTTTTTCACTCTTCTGACCTTTTCTGGAAAAAGTCAATTCAGGGCGTTAGTCTTCTGCATTTGAAAGAGTGTTTCAATCCAAAAACCCTCTGATGGCTTTCTAGCCTGCCTGTAGAACTCGTACAGCTGCGCTTGTGATTGTTTGAGGCCTCCTGACCGCAGGAGGCACAGGAAGCTTAAAACATCCTAGGAATGCAGGAGCTTCTGAGGAGTCAGAATCTTTAGAATAGGACTGATTAAAAGTTTCATTTTTTGGGTCAATGCTTGCTGCTGCAAAATTTTCATATCCTTTATTTTTAGATATAGTTGGTATGTGAAAAACAAGTAGTAGACCTGGTATTAGCAACATTAGATCTTTGAGTTAAGTACCTTCTTTGTTATAACCCACTGCACCTTTGTTCTATAGAGATGTAACTTTAGTGCTTTAAGGAGATGCAGATTAAAGAAAAACACTTCAGGGGAAACAAAATTAACATTCATTAAGGAAGAGAGCCAAAAAGTGTTAACAATCCTCTTGGCCAGAAGATAATGTAAATTACCTGAGACCTTTTGTATACAAAATGATATACAGAAAGAATCTGGGTTGAGAACACTACATAATTTTGTGTTATCCATTGATCTCCATGTATTATCAAAAGTATAAAAGACCTTCTGATCAATAAAGAGGAGGCCAGGGGCCGGGGGCCAGTTTCTCGGACCAGCTTCTCGAACTAGTCTCTCAGCCTGGTTTCTTGGGACTCTGGCTCCCCCTGTGTCTTTCTCTCTCTTTCTTCTTCTCTACCTTTCCTTCTCTCTGCTCTTTACTATAACTTCAGGCTGAATCTCCACCTGGAGTGCGGAGGCTCGCCAGGTCTACTTACTTGGCCTGGCTGTTAAGACCCGCACGAAAGGGAGCTTAAGGCGAGGCACCCTTAGATATTCAAGCGGGCGCCGGTGGCCCAACGTAGGTGGTGCAAATTCCTTGTCTGGAATTTTATTGGCCGTCCGCGTAAACCAAGCTATTCAGCACTCTTCCTCCACTTAATCTTCTTACTACACTATAGTTTCCTAATGTAATCTTACATTAATAAATAAACAAGGCTTTCCACGCCAACGCCGTCCACCCTTCGAATTCCCTGGATCCACCGGGGCTGGACCCCGGCATAAGACTTTGTGTGGAGTCGGTGCCGGAACCTGAGGATTCCTCTCCAGTGCTGACATGGATCTTGGGGTACTTCTGGAGTCTCCCCAGGGGAGTCAGTCCTCGTCTCGAGTGGGGGCATGCACGTGCGCTTTCCTCCCGAGCTGTAGTAGCAGTGTCACGCTTCCCTTCGCGAGGATCAAGGGATCTGTGGCTTTCCCACGAGGCTTTCCCACAGGGCTGTCCCATGTGCCACCGTGGTGTGAGTCGATCCTCGGCTTGAAAGTCGAGGCAGCGCAGGGAAAACAGGTTTCCCTGGAATGGACTGAGACATCTTGGGGACTCTGGGAATGGGGCCTGATCCTGGAGTTCTTCTCGCCTTTCCTGTGGAGAGCGCCTCCTCTTGAGATGCAAGGGAACGCTAGGAATTCTTTCCCGACAGCAGGAAAGGATCCCTCCTCTCGAGCTAGCAGGCGGAAACGGGGCCACTCTGGATATGGGCGGGACTCTCCGATTCCTCTAGAGTGGAGACGGGTATGTCGGGGAACTTCTTGAGTTGCAGCAAGGGTGTGAAAGACCCTTTGGAAGTTCCAGAGTTTAAGTGTGATTACCCCCTACTTGCCTCAGCGGAAATGGGCGTCATCTCGTCTGGAGGGGAGAACCTCCTGGATTTTCTCGAGTTGCGGCAGGTGCTCTCGACTTACGAAGGGGCCTCAGGGATCCGTTCTGGTGGCCTCAGGAAAGGCCAGTCCCCATGGGAGTTGCTCGGGGCCTCTCGGGATTCCTCTTCCGTCGATCCTGGGGCCTAAGACCTTGTGTGGACTCAGTGCCGGAACCTGAGGATTCCTCTCCAGTGCAGACATGGATCTTGGGGTACTTCTGGATTCTCCCCAGGGCAGTCAGTCCTCGTCTCGAGTAGGGGCATGGACGTGCGCTTTCCTCCCGAGCTGTAGCAGCAGTGTCGCACTTCCCTTCACGTGGATCAAGGGATCTGTGTCTTTCCTCGAGGCTTTCCCACGAGGCTTTCCCAGGGAGGCTTTTTTCCACAGGCTGTCCCACCTGTCACCATGTTGTGAGTCGATCCTCGGCTTGAAAGTCGAGGCAGTGCAGGGAAAACAGATTTTCCCTGGAATGGACTGAGACATCTGGGGGACTCTGGGAATGGTGGCACGACCCTGGAGTTCCTCTCGCCTTTCTTGTACAGAGAGCCTCCTCTTAAGATGGGTCGGGAATGCCGGGAATTCTTTCCCGACCACGAAGGGAAAGGATCCCTCCTCTCGAGCTAGCAGGCGGAAACGGGGCCCTCTGGATGTGGGCGGGACTCTCGTGCTTCCTCTCGAGTGGAGACAGTATGTCGGGGAACTTCTTGAGTTGCAGAAAGGGTGTGAAGAACCCTTTGGAAGTTCCAGAGGTTAGGTGAATATCCTGGAGACGCCTCAGCGGAAATGGGCCTCATCTCGCCTGGAGGGGAGAACCTCCTGGATTTTCTCGATTTGCGGCAGGTGCTCTCGACTTACGACGGGGACCTCAGGGACCCGCTCTGGTGGCCTCAGGAAACCCAGTGCACATGCGAGTTGCTCGGGGGCCTCTCGGGATTCCTCTCACTTCGATGCTGGGGCCTAAGCCCTTGTGTGGAGTCGGTGCCGGAACCTGAGGTTCCTCTCCCTGCTGACATGGATCTTGGGGTACTTCTGCAGTCTCCCCAGGGGAGTCAGTCCCGTCTCGAGTGGGGGCATGCACGTGCGCTTTCCTCCCGAGCCGTAGCAGCATTGTCATGCTTCCCTACGCGTGGATCAAGGGATCTGTGGCTTTCCCTCGAGGCTTTCGCACGAGGCTTTCCCACAGGGCTGTCCCACGTGCCACCGTGGTGTGAGTCGATCCTCGGCTTGAAAGTCGAGGCAGTGCACGGAAAACAGTTTTCCCTGGAATGGACTGAGACATCCAGGGTACTCTGGGAATGGTGGCACGACCCTGGAGTCCTCTCGCCTTCCTGTGGAGAGCGCCTCCTGTTGAGATGCAACGGAAACGCCGGGAATTCTTTCCCGACCACGGGGAAAGGATCCCTCCTCTCGAGCTAGGAGGTGGAAACGGGGCTCCTTTGGATGTGGGCGGACTCTCGTGCTTCCTCTCTAGTGGAGACGGGTATGTCGGGAACTTCTTGAGTTGCAGCAAGGGTGTGAAGGACCCTTTGGAAGTTCCAGAGAAGATGTGATTAGCCTCGAGACGCCTCAGCGGAAATGGGCCTCATCTCGCCTGGAGGGGAGAACGTCCTGGATTTTCTCGAGTTGCGTCAGGTGCTCTCGACTTACGACGGGGACCTCAGGGACCCGCTGTGGTGGCCTCAGGAAAGGCCAGTCCCCATGCGAGATGCTCGGGGCCTCTCGGGATTCCTGTCCCGTCGATGCCGGGTCCTAAGACCTTGTGTGGAGTCGGTGCAGGAACCTGAGGATTCCTCTCCAGTGCTGACATGGATCTTGGGCTACTTCTGGAGTCTCCCCAGGGGAGTCAGTCCTCGTCTCGAGTGGGGGCATGCACGTGCGCTTTCCTCCCGAGCTGTAGCAGCAGTGTCACGCTTCCTTTCGCGTGGATCAAGGATCTGTGGCTTTCGCTCGAGGTTTTCCCACGAGGCTTTCCCACGTGGCTTTCCCACAGGGCTGTCCAACGTGCCATTGTGAGTCGATCCTCGGCTTGAAAGTCGAGGCAGTGCAGGGAAAACAGGTTTCCCTGGAATGGACTGAGACATCTGGGGGACTCTGGGAATGGGGCCTGACCTGGAGTTCCTCTCGCCTTTCCTGTGGAGAGCGCCTCCTCTTGAGATGAGACGGGAACGCCGGGAATTCTTTCCCCACCACGCAGGGAAAGGATACCTCCTCTCGAGCTAGCAGGCGGAAACGGGGCTCTGGATGTGGGCGGGACTCTCGGCTTCCTCTTGAGTGGAGACGGGTATGTCGGGAACTTCTTGAGTTGCAGCAAGGGTGTGAAGGACCCTTTGGAAGTTCCAGGGTTTAGTGTGATTAGCCTAGTTGCCTCAGAGGAAATGGGCCTCATCTCGCCTGGGGGAGAACCTCCTGGATTTTCTCGAGTTGCGGCAGGTGCTCTCGACTTACGACGGGGCCTCAGGGACCCGCTCTGGTGGCCTCAGGAAAGGCCAGTCCCCATGCGAGTTGCTCGGGGCCTCGGGATTCCTCTCCCGTCGATGCCGGGCCTAAGACCTTGTGTGGAGTCGTGCCGGAACCTGAGGATTCCTCTCCAGTGCTGACATGGATCTTGGGGTACTTCTGGAGTCTCCCCAGGGGAGTCAGTCCTCGTCTCGAGAGGGGCATGCACGTGCGATTTCCTCCGGAGCTGTAGCAGCAGTGTCACGCTTCCCTTCGCGTGGATCAAGGGTTTGTGGCTTTCCCTCGAGGCTTTCCCACGAGGCTTTCCCACAGGGCTGTCCCACGTGCCACCGTGGTGTGAGTCGATCCTCGGCTTGAAAGTCGAGGCAGTGCAGGGAAAACAGGTTTCCCTGAAATGGACTGAGACATCTGGGGGACTCTGGGAATGGTGGCACGACCCTGGAGTTCCTCTCGCCTTTCCTGTGGAGAGCGCCTCCTCTTGAGATGTGACGGGAACCGGGAATTCTTCCCGACCACGCAGGAAAGGATCCCTCCTCTCGAGCTAGGAGGCGGAAACGGGGCTCCTCTGGATGCGGGCGGATTCTCGTGCTTCCTCTCGAGTGGAGACGGGTATGTCGGGGAACTTCTTGAGTTGCAGCAAGGGTGTGAAGGACCCTTTGGAAGTTCCAGAGGTAAGGTGTGATTAGCCTCGAGACCTCAGCGGAAATGGGCCTCATCTCGCCTGGAGGGGAGAACCTCCTGGATTTTCTCGAGTTGCGGCAGGTGCTCTCGACTTACGACGGGACCTCAGGGACCCGCTCTGGTGGCCTCAGGAAAGGCCAGTCCCCATGCGAGTTGCTCGGGGGCTCGGGATTCCTCTCCCGTCGATGCCGGGGCCTAAGACCTTTGTGGAGTCGGTGCCGGAACCTGAGGATTCCTCTCCAGGCTGACATGGATCTTGGGGTACTTCTGGAGTCTCCCCAGGGGTCAGTCTCGTCTCGAGTGGGGCATGCACGTGCGCTTTCCTCCGAGCTGTAGCAGCAGTGTCACGCTTCCCTTCGCGGGATCAAGGGTGGCTTTCCCTCGGGCTTTCCCACGAGGCTTTCCCACGAGGCTTTCCACAGGGCTGTCCAACGTGCCACCTTGGTGAGTCGATCCTCGGCTTGAAATCGAGGCAGTGCAGGGAAAACAGTTTTTCCTGGAATGGACTGAAATATCTGGGGGACTCTGGGAATGGTGGCACGACCCTGGAGTTCCTCTCGCCTTTCCTGTGGAGAGCGCCTCCTCTTGAGATGCGACGGAAACGCCGGAAATTCTTTCCCGAACACGAGGGAAAGATACCTCCTCTCGAGCTAGGAGGCGGAAACGGGGCTCCTCTGGATGTGGCGGGACTCTCGTGCTTCCCTCTGGAGACGGGTATGTCGGGGAACTTCTTGAGTTGCAGCAAGGGTGTGAAGGACCCTTTGGAAGTTCCAGAGGTTGGTGTGATTAGCTCGAGTCGCCTCTGCGGAAATGGGCCTCATCTCGCCTGGAGGGGAGAACCTCCTGGATTTTCTCGAGTTGTGGCAGGTGCTCTCGACTTACGACAGGGACCTCAGGACCCGCTCTGGTGGCCTCAGGAAAGACCAGTCCCCATGCGAGTTTACTCGGGCCCTCTCGGGTTCCTCTCCCGTCGATGCCAGGGCCTAAGACCTTGTGTGGAGTCGGTGCCGGAACCTGAGGATTCCTTTGCAGTGCTGACAAGGATCTTGGGGTACTTCTGAGTCTCCCCAGGGAGTCAGTCCTCATCTCGAGTGGGGGCATGCACGTGCGCTTTCCTCCCGAGCTGTAGCAGCAGTGTCACGCTTCCCTTCGGGTGGTTCAAGGATCTGTGGCTTTCCCTCGAGGCTTTCCCAGAGGCTTTCCCACGAGACTTTCCCAAAAGGCTGTCCACGTGCCACGTGTTGTGTGTCGATCCTAGGCTAGAAAGTTGAGGCAGTGCAGGAGAAACAGTCTGGGGAATGGAATGGTGGACGACCCTGGAGTTCCTCTCGCCTTTCCTGTGAGAGCGCCTCCTCTTGAGATGCGACGGGAACGCCGGGAATCTTACCAACCACGCAGGGAAAGGATCCCTCCTCTCGAGCTAGGAGCGGAAACGGGTCCTCTGGATGTGGGCGGGACTCTCGGGCTTCCTCTCGAGTGGAGACGGGTATGTCGGGGAACTTCTTGAGTTGCAGCAAGGGTGTGAAGGACCCTTTGTAAGTTCCAGAGGTTAGGTGTGATTAGCCTCGAGACGCCTCAGCGGAAATGGGCCTCATCTCGCCTGGAGATTTTCTCGAGTTGCGGCAGGTGCTCTCGACTGACGGGACTCAGGGACCCGCTCTGGTGCCTCAGGAAAGGCCAGTCCCCATGCGAGTTGCTCGGGCCTCTCGGATTCCTCTCCCGTCGATGCCAGGGCCTAAGACCTTGTGTGGAGTCGGTGCCGGAACCTGAGGATTCCTCTCCAGTGCTGACATGGATCTTGGGGTACTTCTGGAGTCTCCCCAGGGGAGTCAGTGTCTCGAGTGGGGGCATGCACGTGCGCTTTCCTCCCGAGCTGTAGCAGCAGTGTCACGCTTCCCTTCGCGTGGATCAAGGGATC
>NW_017215456.1:0-13900 GCF_001704415.2 Capra hircus
GTGCATGGGATAAACAGGTTTGCCTGGGAATAGACTGAGACATCTGGGGGACTTCAGGGAATGGTGGCACGACCCTGGAGTTCCTCTCGCGTTTCCTGTGGAGAGCGCCTCCTCTTGAGATGCGACGGGAACGCCGGGATTCTTTCCGAATACGCAGGGAGAGGATCCCTCCTCTCGAGCTAGGAGGCGGAAACAGGGTTCCTTGGATGTAGGCAAACTCTCCTGCTTCGTCTCGAGTGGAGACGGGTATGTTGGGGAACTTCTTGAGTTGCAGCAAGGGTTTGATGACCCTTTGGAAGTTCCAGAGGTTACATGGATTTGCCTCAACACGCTCAGCGGAAATAGGCCTCATCTCGCCTGGAGGGGGAGAACCTCCTGGATTTTCTCAGGTTGCCGAAGGTGCTCTCGACTTACGACGGGGACCTCAGGACCCGCTCTGGTGGCCTCAGGAAAGGTTAGGCCCCATGCGAGTTGCTCAGGGGCCTCTCGGATTCCCTCCCGTCGAATGTCGGGCCTAAGACCTTGTGTGGAGTCGGTGCCGGAACCTGAGGATTCCTCTCCAGTGCTGACATGGACCTTGGGGTACTTCTGGGGTCTCCCCAGGGAAGTCAGTCCTCGTCTCTTTGGGGCATGCACCTGCGCTTTCCTCCAAGCTGTAGCAGCAGTGTCACGCTTCCCTTCTCGAGGATCAAGGGATCTGTGGCTTTCCCTCGAGGCTTTCCCACCAGGCTTTCCACGAGGCTTTCCCACAGGGCTGTTCCACGTGGCACCGTTTAGTGAGTCGATCCTTGGCTTGAAAGTTGAGGTAGGCAGGGAAAACAGGTTTCCCTGGAATGGACTGAGATTTCTGGGGGACTGTATTAATGTGGCACGACCCTGGAGTTCCTCTCGCCTTTCT
This sequence comes from Capra hircus, assembly GCF_001704415.2. Classification (NCBI taxonomy): domain Eukaryota; kingdom Metazoa; phylum Chordata; class Mammalia; order Artiodactyla; family Bovidae; genus Capra; species Capra hircus. The sequence continues at coordinate 899 of NW_017215456.1, forward strand.
GTGGAGAGCGCCTCCTCTTGAGAGCGACGGGAACCCGGAATTCTTCCGACCACGCAGGGAAAGGATCCCTCCTCTCGAGCTAGGAGGCGGAAACGGGGCTCCTCTGGATGTGGCGGGACTCTCGTGCTTACTCGAGTGGAGACGGGTATGTCGGGAACTTCTTGAGTTGCAACAAGGGTGTGAAGGACCTTTGGAAGTTCCAGAAGTTAGGTGTGATTAGCTCGAGACGCCTCAGCGGAAATGGGCCTCATCTCGCCTGGAGCGAACCTCCTGGATTTTCTCGAGTTGCGGCAGGTGCTCTCGACTTACGACGGGGACCTCAGGGACCCGCTCTGGTGGCCTCAGGAAAGGCCAGTCCCCATGCGAGTTGCTCGGGGCTTCGGGATTTCTCTCCCGTCGATGCCGGGCCTAAGACCTTGTGTGGAGTCGGTGCCGGAACCTGAGGATTCCTCTCCAGTGCTGACATGGATCTTGGGGTACTTCTGGAGTCTCCCCAGGGGAGTCAGTCCTCGTCTCGAGTGGGGGCATGCACGTGCGCTTTCCTCCCGAGCTGTAGCAGCAGTTTCACGCTTCCCTTCGCGTGGATCAGGGGTCTGTGGTTTCCCTCGAGGTTCCCACGAGGCTTTTTCCACGAGCTTTCCCACAGGGCTGACCCACGTGTCACCGTCGTGTGAGTCGATCCTCGGCTTGAAAGTCGAGGCAGTGCAGGGAAAACAGGTTTCCCTGGAATGGACTGAGACATCTGGGGACTCTGGGAATGGTGGCACGACCCTGGAGTTCCTCTCGCCTTTCCTGTGGAGATCGCCTCCTCTTGAGATGCGAGGGGAATGCCGGGAATTCTTTCCCGACCACGCAGTGAAAGGATCCCTCCTCTCGAGCCATGAGGCGGAAACGAGGCTCCTCTGGATGTGGTGGGACTCTCGTGCTTCCTCTCGACTGGAGACGGGTATGTCGGGGAAATTCTTGAGTTGCAGCAAGGGTTTGAAGGACTCCTTGGAAGTTCCATAGGTTAGGTGTGATTAGCCTCGAGACGCCTCAGCGGAAATTGGCCTCATCTCGCCTGGAAGGGAGAACCTCCTGGATTTTCTCGAGTTGCTGCAGGTGCTCTCGACTTACGACGGGGACCTCAGGGACCCTCTCTGGTGGCCTCAGGAAAGGCCAGTCCCCATGCGAGTTGCACGGCGGCATCTCGGGATTCCTCTCCGTCGATGCCGGGCCTAAGACCTTGCTTGGAGTCGGTGCTGGGAACCTGAGGATTCCTCTCCAGTGCTGACATGGATCTTGGGGTACTTCTGGAGTCTCCCCAGGGGAGTCATTCCTCGTCTCGAGTGGGGCATGCACGTGCGCTTTCCTCCCGAACTGTAGCAGCAGTGTCACGCTCCCCTTCACGTGGATCAAGGGATCTGTGGCTTTCCCTCGAGGCTTTCCCATGAGACTTTCCCACGAGGCTTTCCCACAGGGCTGTCCCACGTGCCACCGTCGTGTGAGACGATCCTCGGCTTGAAAGTCGAGGCAGTGCAGGGAGAACAGGTTTCCCTGGAATGGACTGAGACATCTGGGGGACTCTGGGAATGGTTCATGACCCTGGAATTCCTCTCACCTTTCCTGTGGAGAGGTGCCTCCTCTTGAGATGCGACGGAAGCCCGGAATTCTTTCCCGACCACTCATGGGAAGGCTCCCTCCTCTCGATCTAGGAGGGGGAAAACGGGGGCTCCTCTGGATGTGGGACGGGACTCTCGTGCTTCCTCTCGAGTGGAGACGGGTATGTCGGGGAACTTCTTGAGTTGCAGCAAGGGTGTGAAGGACCCTTTGGAAGTTCCAGAGGTTCGGTGTGATTAGCCTCGAGACTCTCAAGCGGAAATGGGCCCTCATCTCGCCTGGAGGGGGAGAACCTCCTGGATTTTCTCGAGTTGCGGCAGGTGCTCTCAACTTACGACGGGGACCTCAGGGACCCGGTCTGGGTGCCTCAGGAAGGGCCAGTCCGACATGCGAGTTGCTCGGGGCCTCTCGGGATTCCTCTCCCGTCGATGCCGGGGCCTAAAGACTGCCGGGAGCCAGTGTGAGGAAGCCCGCCCCGTGACAAGTTTATGAGGAAGGAAACTGACATACGCAAGGCGTGCTCAGACTTCAGCGACCCCTCTGGAAATTTTTAAGCATGTACCCCAACAAAAATCTGCCGGTTGTTGTGCTCTGCTTTTTCACTCTTCTGACCTTTTCTGGAAAAAGTCAATTCAGGCCGTTAGTCTTCTGCATTTGAAAGAGTGTTTCAATCCAAAACCCTCTGATTTCTTTCTAGCCTGCCTCTAGGACTCGTACAGCTGTGCTTGGTGATTGTTTGAGGCCTCCTGACCGCAGGAGGCACAGGAAGCTTAAAACATCCTAGGAATGCAGGAGCTTCCGAGGAGTTAAAACCTTTAGAATAGGACTGATTAAAAGTTTCATTTCTTGGGTCAATGCTTGCTGCCAAATTTTCATATCCTTTATTTTTAGATATAGTTGGTATATAGAAAAACAAGTAGTAGACCTGGTATTAGCAACATTAGATTTTTGAGTTAAGTACCTTCTTTGTTATAACCCACTGCACCTTTGTTCTATAGAGATGTAACTTTAATGCTTTAAGGAGATGCAGATTAAAGAAAAACACTACAGGGGAAACAAAATTAACATTCATTAAGGAAGAGAGCCAAAAATTGTTAACAAGCCTCTTGGCCAGAAGATAATGTAAATCACCTGAGAACTTTTGTATACAAAATGATATACAGAAAGAATCTGGGTTGTGAACACTACATAATTTTGTGTTATCCATTGATCTCCATGTTTTATCAAAAGTATAAAAGGCCTTCTGAACAATAAAGGAGGAGGCCAGGGGCCGGGGGCCAGTTTCTCGGACCAGCTTCTCGAACTAGTCTCTCAGCCTGGTTTCTTGGGACTCTGGCTCCCCCCGTGTCTTTCTCTCTCTTTCTTCTTCTCTACCTTTCCTTCTCTCTGCTCTTTACTTTAACTTCAGGCTGAATCTCCAACTGGAGTGCGGAGGCTTGCCAGGTCTACTTACTTGCACTGGCTGTTAAGACCCGCACGAAAGGGAGCTTAAGGCGAGGCACCCTTAGATATTCCAGCGGGCGCCGGTGGCCCAACGTAGGTGGTGCAAATTCCTTGTCTGGAATTTTATTGGCCTTCCGCATAAACCAAGCTATTCAGCCCTCTTCCTCCACTTAATCTTCTTACTACACTATAGTTTCCTAATCTAATCTTACATTAATAAATAAACAAGTCTTTCCACGCCAACGCCGTTCACCCTTCGAATTCCCTGGATCCACCGGGGCTGGACCCCGGCATAAGACCTTGTGTGGAGTCGGTGCCGGAAGCTGAGGATTCCTCTCCAGTGCTGACATGGATCTTGGGGTACTTCTGGAGTCTCCCCAGGGGAGTCAGTCCTCGTCTCGAGTGGGGGCATGCACGTGCGCTTTCCTCCGGTGCTGTAGCAGCAGTGTCACGTTTCCTTCCCATGGATCAAGGCATCTGTGGCTTTCCCTCGAGGCTTTCCCACGAGGCTTTCCCAAGAGGCTTTCCCACAGGTCTGTCCCACGTGCCACCTTGGTGTGATTCGATCCTCGGCTTGAAAGTCGAGGCAGTGCAGGGAAAACAGGTTTCCCTGGAATGGACTGAGACATCTGCGGGACTCTGGGAATGGTGGCACGACCCTTGAGTCCCTCTCGCCTTTCAGGTGGAGAGCGCCTCCTCTTGAGATGCAACAGGAACGCCGGGAATTCTTTCCCGACCCTGCAGGGAAAGAATCCCACCTCTCGAGCTAGGAGGCGGTAACGGGGCTCCTCTGGATGTGGGCGGGACGCTCGTGCTTCCTCTCGTGTGGAGACAGGTATACCGGGAACTTCTTGCGTTGCAGGAAGGGTGTGAAGGACCCTTTGGAAGTTCCAGAGGGTAGGTGTGATTAGCCTCGAGACGCCTCAGCAGAAAGGAGCCTCAACTCGCCTGGAGGGGACAACCTCCTGGATTTTCTCGAGTTGCTGCATGTGCTCTCGACATACGACGGGTATCTCAGGGACCCGCTCTGGTGGCCTCAGGAAAGGCCAGTCCACATGCACGTTGCTCGGGGGCCTCTCGGGATTCCTCTCCCATCGATGCCGGGACCTAAGACCTTGTGTGGAGTCGGTGCCTGAAACTCAGGATTCCTCTCCAGTGCTGACATGGATCTTGGGTTACTTCTGGAGTCTCCCCAGGGGAGTCAGTCCTCGTCTCGTGTGGGGGCATGCAGTTGCGCTTTCCTTCAGAGCTGTAGCAGCAGTGTCACGCTTCCCTTCGCGTGGAACAAGGAATCTGTGGCTTTCCCTCGAGGTTTTCCCAAGAGGCTTTCCCACGAGGCTTTCCCACGAGGCTTTCCCAACGAGGCTTTCCCACAGGGCTGACCCACGTGTCACCGTCGTGTGAGTCGATCCTCGGCTTGAAAGTCGAGGCAGTGCAGGGAAAACAGGTTTCCCTGGAATGGACTGAGACATCTGGGGGACTCTGGGAATGGTGGCACGACCCTGGAGTTCCTCTCGCCTTTCCTGTGGAGATCGCCTCCTCTTGAGATGCGAGGGGAATGCCGGGAATTCTTTCCCGACCACGCAGTGAAAGGATCCCTCCTCTCGAGCCATGAGGCGGAACCGAGGCTCCTCTGGATGTGGTGGGACTCTCGTGCTTCCTTTCGAGTGGAGACGGGTATGTTGGGGATCTTCTTGAGTTGCAGCAAGGGTGTGAAGGACCCTTTGGAATTTCCAGAGGTTAGGAGTGATTAGCCTTGTGACACCTCAGCGGAAATGGGCCTCATCTCGCCTGGAAGGGAGAACCTCCTGTATTTTCTCAAGTTGCTGCAGGTGCTCTCATCCTACGACAGGGACCTCAAGGATCCGCTCTGGTGGCCTCAGGAAAGGACAGTCCCCATGTGAGTTGCTCGGGAGCCTCTCGGGATTCCTCTCCTGTCGATGCCAGGGCCTAAGACCTTGTGTAGTCGGTGCCGGAACCTGAGGATTCTTTCCAGTGCTGACATGGAACTTGGGGTACTTCTGGAGTCTCCACAGGGGAGTCAGTCCTCGTCTCGATTAAGGGCATGCACGTGAACTTTCCTCCCGAGCTGTAGCAGCACTGTCAAGCTTCCATTCGCGTGGATCAAAGCATCTGTGGCTTTCCCTCGAGGCTTTCCCACGAGACTTTCCCACGAGGCTTTCCCACCAGGCTTTCCCACAGGGCTGTCCCACGTGCCACCGAGGTGTGAGTCGATCCTCGGCTTGAAAGTCGAGGCAGTGCAGGGAAAACAGGTTTCCCTGGAATGGACTGAGACATCTGGAAGACTCTGGGAATGGTGGCACGACCCTGGAGTTCCTCTCTCCCTTTCCTGTGGAGAGCGCCTCCAATTGAGATGCGACGGGAACGCCGGGAATTCTTTCCCGACCACGCAGGGAAAGATCCCTCCTCTCGAGCTATGAGGCGGAAACGGGGCTCCTCTGGATGTGGGCGGGACTCTCGTGCTTCCTCTCGAGTGGAGACGGGTACGTCGGGGAACTTCTTGAGTTGCAGCAATGGTGTGAAGGACCCTTTGAAAGTTCCAGAGGTTAGGTGTAATTAGCCTGGGGACGCCTCAGAAGAAATGGGCCTCATCTCCCCTGGAGGGGAGAACCTCCTGCATTTTCTCGAGTTGGTGCAGGTGCTCTCGACTTACGACGGGGACCTCAGGGACCCGCTCTGGTGGCCTCAGGTAAGGCCAGTCCCCATGCGAGTTGCTCGGGGGCCTCTCGGGATTTCTCTCCCGTCGATGCCCGGGGTCTAAGACCTTGTGTGGAGTCGGTGCCTGAACCTGAGGATTCCTCTCCAGTGCTGACATAGATCTTGGGGTACTTCTGGAGTCTCCCCAGGGGAGTCTGTCCTCATCTCGAGTGGAGGCATGCACGTGCGCTTTCCTCCCAAGCTGTAGCAGCAGTGTCACGCTTCTCTTTGCATGGATCAAGGGATCTGTGGCTTTCCCTCGAGGATTTCCCTAAGGGCTGTGCCAAGTGCCACCGTGGTGTGAGTGGATCCTCGTCCTGAAAGTCGAGGCTGTGTAGGGAAACAGGTTTCCCTGGAATGGACTGAGACATCTGGGGGACTCTGGGAATGGGTGCACGAATCTGGAGTTCCTCTCGCCTTTCCTGTGGATAGCGCCTCCTCTTGAGATGAGTCGGGAACTCCGGGAATACTTGACCGACCACTCAGTGAAAGGATCCCTCCTCTCGAGCTAGGAGGCAGTAACGGGGCTACTCTGGATGTGGGCGGGACTCTCGTGCTTCCTCTCGAGTGGAGAGGGGTATTTCGGGGAACTTCTTTAGTTGCAGCTAGGGTTTGAAGGCCCGTTTGTTAGTTCCAGACGCTTGTTGATAAGCCTCGAGACGCCTCATCGGACATGGGCCACATCTCGCCTGGAGGGGAGAACCTCCTGGATTTTCTCGAGTTGCAGCAGGAGCTCTCGACTTACGACTTGGACCTCAGAGACCCGCTCTGTTGGCCTCATGAAAGGCCAGTCCCCATGCAAGTTGCTCGGGGCACTCTCCACAGGAAACGCGAGAGGAACTCCAGTGTCGTGCCACCATTCCCAGAGTTCCACAGATGTCTCAGTCCATTCCAGGGAAACCTGTTTTCCTTGCACTGCCTTGACTTTCAAGCCTAGGATCGACTCACACCACGGTGGCACGTGGGACAGCCCACTGGGAAAGCCTCGTGGGAAAGCCTAGTGGGAAAGCCTCGAGGGAAAGCCACAGATTCCTTGATCCACGCGAAGGGAAGCATGACACTGCTAGGGGACCACTCCCCTGGGGGAGTCACTCTGGTGGCCTCAGGAAAGGCCAGTCCCCATGCGAGTTGCTCGGGGGCCTCTCGGGATTCCTCTCCCATCGCTGCCGGGGCCAAAGATCTTGTGTGGAGTCGGTGCCGGAAACTGAGGATTCCTCTCCAGTGCTGACATGGATCTTGGGTAATTCTGGAGTCTCCCCAGGGGAGTCAGTCCTCGTCTCGAGTGAGGGCATGCACGTGCGCTTTTCTCCAGAGCTGTAAGAGCAGTGTCACGCTTCCCTTCGCTTGGATCAAGGGATCTGTGGCTTTCCCTCGAGGCTTTCCCACGAGGCTTTCCTGCGAGGCTTTCCCACAGCGCTGTCCCACGTGCCACCGTAGTGTGAGTCGATCCTCGCCTTGAAAGTCGAGGCAGTGCGGGGAAAACAGGTTTCCCTGGAATGGACTGAGACATCTGGGGGACTCAGGGAATGGTGGCACGATCCTGGAGTTCCTCTCGCATTTCCTGTGGTGAGCACCTCCTCTTGAGATGTGAGGGGAACGCCGGGAAATCATTCCCGACCACGCAGGGAAAGGATCCCACCTCTCCAGCTAGGAGGCGGAAACGGGGCTCCTCTGGATGTGGGAGAACTCTCGTGCTTCCTCTCGATTTGAGACAGGTATGCCGGGGAACTTCTTGAGTTGCAGCAAGGGTGTGAAGGACCTTTGGAAGTTCCAGATGTTAGATGTGATAAGTCTCGAGACGCCTCAGTGGAAATGGTCCTCATCTCGCCTGGAGGGGAGAACCTCCTGGATTTTTGCCGAGTTGCGGAAGGTGCTCTCAACGTACGACGGGGACCTCAGGGACCCGCTCTGGGGGCCTCAGGAAAGGACAGTCCCCATGGGAGTTGCTCGGGGGTTTCTCGGATTCCTCTCCTGTCGATGCCGGGGCCTAAGACCTTGTGTGGAGTCGGTGCCGAACCTGAGGATTCCTCTCCAGTGCTGACATGGATTTTGGGGTACTTCTGGAGTCTCCCCAGGGGAGTCAGTCCTCATCTCGTGTGGGGGGCATGCACGAGCGCTTTTATCCCGAGCTGTAGCAGCAGTGTCACACTTCCTTTCGCGTGGATCAAGGGATCTGTGGTTTTCCCTCGAGGCTTTCCAACGAGGCTTTCCCACAGGTCTGTCCCACGTGTCACTGTGGTGTGAGTCGATCCTCGGCTTGAAAGTCGAGGCAGTGCAGGGAAAATAGTTTTCCATGCAATGGACTGAGACATCTGGGGGACTCTGGAATGGTGGCACGACCCTGGAGTTCCTCTCACCTTTCCTGTGGAAAGCACCTCCTCTTGAGATGCGACGGAAACGCCGGGAATTCTTTCCCCGACCACGCAGGGAAGGGATCCCTGCTCTCGAGCTATGAGGCAGAAAGATGGCTCCTCTTGATGTGGGCGGGACTCTCGTGCTTCCTCTCGACTGGAGACGGGTAGGTCGGGGAACTTCTTGAGTTGCAGCAAGGGCGTGAAGTACCTTTTGGAAGTTTCAGAGGTTAGGTGTGATTAGCCTCGAGACCCCTCAGCAGAAATGGGCCTCATCTCGCCTGGAGGGGACAACCTCCTGGATTTTCTCGAGTTGCCGGCATGTGCTCCCGACTTATGACGGGAACAACAAGGATCCCCTCTGGTGGCCTCAGGAAAGGCCAGTCCCCATGCGAGTTGCTCGGGAGCCTTTCGGGATTTTCTCTCCCGTCGATGCCGGGGCCTAAGGTCTTGTGAGGAGTCGGTGCCGGAACCTGAGGATTCCTCTTCAGTGCTGACATGGATCTTGGTGTACTTCTTGAGTCTCCCCAGGGGAGTCAGTCCTCCTCCCGAGTGGGGGCATGCACGTGCGCTTTCCTCCCGAGCTGTAGCAGCAGTGTCACGTTTCCCTTCGCGTGGATCAAGGGATCTGTGGCTTTCCCTCGAGGCTTTCCCACGAGGATTTCCCACGAGGCTTTCCCACGAGGCTTTCCCACAGGGCTGTCCCACGTGCCACCGTGGTGTGAGTCGATCCTCGGCTTGAAAGTCGAGGCAGTGCAGGGAAAATAGGTTTCCCTGCAATGGACTGAGTCATCTGGGGACTCAGGGAATGATGCCACGATCCTAGAGTCCCTCTCACCTTTCCTGTGGAGAGGGCCGCCTCGAGAAATGCGATGGGAACGCCGGAAATTCTTTCTCGACCACGCAGGGAAAGGATCCCTCCTCTCGAGCTAGGAGGCGGAAACGGTGCTCCTCTGGATGTGGGCGGGACTCTCGTGCTTCCTCTCGAGTGGAGACGGGTATGTCGGGGAACTTCTTGAGTAGCAGTAAGGGTGTGAAGAACCCTTTGGAAGTTCCAGAGGTTAGGTGTGATTAACCTCGAGACGCCACAGCGGAAATGGGCCTCATCTCGCCTGGAGGGGAGAAACTCCTGAATTTTTTCGAGTTGCGGGCAGGCGCTCTCGACTTTCGACGGCGACCTCATGGACTCTCTCTGTTGGCCTCAGGAAAGGCCAGTCCCCATGCGAGTTGCTCGGGGGTCTCTCAGGATTCCTCTCCCGGTCGATGCCGGGGCCTAAGACCTTGTGTGGAGTCGGTGCCGGAACATCAGGATTCCTCTCCAGTGCTGACATGGATCTTGGGGTACTTCTGGAGTCTCCCCAGGGGAGTCAGTCCTCGTCTCGAGTGCGGGCATGCACGTGCGCTTTAACTCCCGAGATGTAGCAGCAGTGTCGCGCTTCCCTTCGCGTGGATCAAGGGATCTGTGGCTTTCCCTCGAGGCTTTCCCACAGGGATGTCCCACGTGCCACCGTGGTGTGAGTCAATCCTCGGCTTGAAATTCGAGGCTGTGCAGGAAAAACAGGTTTCCCTGGAATGGACTGAGACATCTGGGTGACTCTGGAATGTGGCACGACCCTGGAGTTCCTCTCGCCTTTCCTGTGGAGAGCGCCTCCTCTTGAGATGCGACGGGAACGCCGGGAATTCTTTCCGACCACTCAGGGAAAGGATCCCTCCTCTCGAGCTAGTAGGCATAAACGGGGGCTCCTCTGGATGTGGGCAGGACTCTCGTGCTTCCTCTCGAGAGCGGACGGTATGTCGGGGAACTTCTTGAGTAGCAGCCACGGTGTGAAGCACCGTTTGGAAGTTCCAGAGATTAGGTGTGATTAGCCTCGAGACGCCTCAGCAGAAATGGGGCTCATCTCGCCTGGAGGGAGAACCTCCTGGATTTTCTCGAGTTGCGGCAGGTGCTCTCGACTTACGACGCGGACCTCAGACACCCGCTCTGGTGGCCTCAGGAAAGGCCAGTCCCCATGCGAGTAGCCTCGCGGGCCTCTCGGGATTCCTCTCCCGTCGATGCCTGGGCCTAATATCTTTTGTGGATTGGGTGCGGAACCTGAGGATTCCTCTCCAATGCTGACATGGATCTTGGGGTACTTCTGGAGTCTCCCCAGTGGAGTCAGTCCTCCTCTCGAGTGGGGGAATGCACGTTCGCCTTCCTCCCGAGCTGTAGCAGCAGTTTCGCGCTTCCCCTTTCGCATGGATCAAGGGATCTGTGGCTTTCCCTCGAGGCTTTCCCACGAGGCTTGCCCAAGAGCCTTTCCCACAGGGCTGTCCTACGTTGCACCGTGGTGTGTGGTCGATCCTCGGCTTGAAAGTTGAGGCAGTGCAGGGAAAAAGGTTTCCCTGGAATGTACGCAGACATCTGGGGGACTCTGGGGAATGGTGGCACGACCCTGGAGTTCCTCTCGCCTTTCCTGTGGAGAGCCCCTCCTCTTGAGTTGCCGACGGAAACGCCGGGAATTCTTACCCGAGCACGCAGGGAAAGTATCCCTCCTCTCCGGCTAGGAGGCGGAACTGGGGCAACTGTGGATATGGGTGGGACTCTCGTGCTTCCTCTCGAGTGGAGACGGGTATGTCGGGGAACGTCTTGTGTTGCAGCAAGAGTGTGAAGGACCCTTTGGAAGTTCCACAGGTTAGGTGTGATTAGCCTCGATATGCCTCAGTGGAAATGGGGCCTCATCTCCCTGGAGGGGGAGAACCTCCTGGATTTTCTCGAGTTGCGGCAGGTGCTCTCGACTTACGACGGGGACCTCAGGGACCCGCTCTGGTGGCCTCAGGAAAGGCCAGTCCCCATGCGAGTAACTCGCGGGCCTCTCGGGATTCCTCTCCCGTCGATGCCTGGGCCTAATATCTTTTGTGGAGTAGGTGCCGGAACCTGAGGATTCCTCTCCAGTGCTGACATGGATCTTGGGGTACTTCTGGAGTCCTCGCCAGTGGAGTCAGTCCTCGTCTCGAGTGGGGGCATGCACGTGCGCTTTCCTCCCGAGCTATAGCAGCAGTGTCGCGCTTCCATTCGCCTGGATCAAGGGATCTGTGGCTTTTCAAGGAGGCTTTCCCACGAGGCTTTCCACGAGGCTATCCCACAGGGCTGTCCCACGTGCCACCGTGGTGTGAGTCAATCCTCGGCTTGAAAGTCGACGCAGTGCAGGGAAAACAGGTTTCCCTGGAATGGACTGAGACATCTGGGGGATTCTGGGAATGTGGCCCGACCCAGGAGTTCCTCTCGCATTTCCTCTGGAGAGCGCCTCCTTTTGAGATGCGACCGGGAACTCCGGGAATTCTTTCCAGACCACGCAGGGAAAGGATCCCTCCTCTCAGGCTAATAGGCGGAAACGGGGCCTCCTCTGGATGAATGCGGGACTCTCGTGATTCCTCTCGAGTGGAGACGGGTATGTCGGGGAACTTCTTGAGTTGCAGCAAGGGTGTGAAGGACCCTTTGGAAGTTCCAGAGGTTAGGTGTGATTAGCCTCCAGACGCCTCAGCGGAAACGGGCCTCATCTGGCCTGGGGGGGAGAACCTCCTGGATTTTCTCGAGTTGTGGCAGGTGCTCTCGACTTATGAAGGGGACCTCAGCGACCCGCTCTGGTGGTCTCAGGAAAGGCCAGTCCCCATGCGAGTTTTTCGGGGGCCTCTCGGGATTCCTCTCCCGTCGATGCCGGGGCCTAAGACCTTTTGTGGAGTCGCTGCCGGCACCTGAGGATTCCTCTCCAGTGCTGACATGGATTTGGGGTTCTTCTGGAGTCTCCCCAAGGGAGTCAGTCCTCGTCTCGAATGGGGGCATGCACGTGCAATTTCCTCTCGAGCTGTAGCAGCAGTGTCACGCTTCCCTTCACGTGGATCAAGGGATCTGTGGCTTTCACTCGAGGCTTGCCCAGGAGGTTTTCCCACAGGGCTGTCCCACGTGCCACCGTGGTGTGAGTCGATCCTCGGCTTGAAAGTCGAGGCAGTGCAGGGAAAACAGGTTTCCCTGGAATGGACTGAGACATCTGGGGGACTCTGGAATGGTGGCACGACCCTGGAGTTCCTCTCGCCTTTCCTGTGGAGAGCGCCTCCTCTTGAGATGCGACGGAAACCCCGGGAATTCTCTCCCGACCACGCATGGGAAGGATCCCTCCTCTCGAGCTAGGAGGCGGAAACGGGGCTCCTCTGGATGAGGGCGGGACTCTCGTGCTTCCTCTCGAGTGGAGACGGGTATGTCGGGGAACTTCTTGAGTTGCAGCAAGGGTGTGAAGGACCCTTTGGAAGTTCCAGAGGTTAGGTGTGATTAGCCTCGAGACGCCTCAGCGGAAATGGGCCTCATCTCGCCTGGAGGGGAGAACCTCCTGGATTTTCTCGAGTAGCGGCAGGTGCTCTCGACTTATGACGGGGACCTCAGGGACCCGCTCTGGTGGCCTCAGGAAAGGCCAGTCCCCATGCGAGTTGCTCGGGGGCCTCTCGGGATTCCTCTCCCTTCGATGCCGGGGCCTAAGCCTGCCGGAGCCAGTGTGAGGAAGCCCGCCCGTGACAAGTTTATGAGGAAGGAAGCTCACATAAGCAAGGCGTGCTCAGACTTCAGGAACCCTCTCTGGAAATTTTTAAGCATGTACCCCAACAAAAATCTGCCGGTTTTTGTGCTCTGCTTTTTCACTCTTCTGACCTTTTCTGGAAAAAGTCAATTCAGGGCGTTAGTCTTCTGCATTTGAAAGAGTGTTTCAATCCAAAAACCCTCTGCTGGCTTTCTAGCCTGCCTGTAGGACTCGTACAGCTGCGCTTGTGATTGTTTGAGGGCCTCCTGACCGCAGGAGGCACAGGAAGCTTTAAAACATCCTAGGAATGCAGGAGCTTCCGAGGAGTCAAAAGCTTTTAGAATAGG
>NW_017215457.1:0-13900 GCF_001704415.2 Capra hircus
TCCCTTGCCTCAGCCCAATCCTTGCTTGCCTTTTGCAGCATAGGTCCAGGCGTCGTTGGGGAGGGCTTAGGGGGTGGTGGGTTGCACCACTGCAAGGGCTTCAGCAGTGGAGCTCTGTCAGCGGGAAGGGAGAGGCAACTGCGAGGCTCCTCCAGCGTTGCTTGCCCGCCCGATTCAGCAAAGCGGAGAGCCAGGCTCCCAGGGACACTGGCGGGGTTTTCAGCCCCGCACACACGAGGTGATTCCTTGGGTGCGCCAGAAAGTGTAATGACAGACGTAAGGATTCTCTAGCACTCTCGCTCGCCCAGCAGAGACATGTGCAGGTGTGTTGGGGCCTGATCGCTGGTGTCTGGGTTCCTGCCCACAGCCCCAATCAGGAACAGCCCCTGAGGCAAGACCTGCTGGAGGAGCCGCTGGCGCCCCCGCCTGATAGGCGAGTCACAGCCAGCAGGAGCGACGCTCCCTCGGGGGAAGAGGAGGCAGCAAGTCCGCCAGTCAAAGCTTGAAATCCCTGCTTCACGAAGCTAAGTGCGACTCCAGTACGGCAGATCTCTAGCTCTGTTCGAGAGAGGCCCGATCTGGCAGAGTTCCTGGCAACCGGGAAGATGCCTCTGCCATAGGGCGAGCCTGCGCAGACTTGCCTTGCTTATAAGGGCTCCGGTCCCAGGGAAGGCGAGGCTGTTGTGAGGCTCGGAAACGCCGACTGGCCCGGGCCTATTCCTGGCTTCAGCTAGCTCTACCCTGCCTTGCCTTTGCACTTAGGGTCCCAAGCGTCCTTGAGGAGGGCTTAGGGCTGGTGGGTTGCACACTGCCAAGGGCTCCAGCAGTGAAAGCTCTGTCAGAGGGAAGCGAAGGGCAACAGCAGGGCTCCTTCAGCGGTTCTTGGCCGCCCAGACAAGCTCCGCACGGAGAGCACCAGGTTCCAAGGGCCCCTGGCTGGGGTTTTGCATCCCCACACTCCCAGAGGCTGACTCCGTGGGTGCCTAGAAAGTGTGTGAGAGACGTAGGTTCCCTAGCACTCTCCTCCCCAGCAGAGACATGTGCAGGTGTTTGGGCCTGATCCTGCGTGTCTGGGTTCCCGCCCACAGCCCCAACTCAGGGGAAGCAGCCCCTGAGGCAAGACCTGCTGGAGGAGCCCTGCGCCCCCGCCTGATAGGCGAGTGCACAGCCAGCAGGGAAGCGAGCCTCCTCGGGAGAAGAGGAGGCAGCAAGCCCAGTCAAGAGAAAGCCCTGCTTGCACGGAGCTAAGTGGCCTCCAGTACGGCAGAGCTCTAGCTCTGCTCAGAGCCCCGATCTGGCAGAGTTTCTGGCGCGAGGCTGCTCGCCCGGGGGCTCGCCTTGCCCAGACTTGCCTTGCTTTTAGGCTCCCTCCCCAGGAAGGAGCTGTCTGAGCGAGCCTGGGAGACGCCACTGGTGCCTTCCTTGCCTCAGCTCCAATCCTGCCTTGCCTTTGCACATAGGATGCCAGGCGTCGTTGGGGAGGGCTTAGGGGTGGTGGGGTTGCACACTGCCAAGGGCTTCAGCAGTGAGAGCTCTGGTCAGAGGGAAGGGAAGGGCAACTGCAGGGCTCCTCCAGCGGTTTCTAGGCCGCCTAGAATCAGCGCCGCACCGAGAGCACCAGGCTCCCAGGGCCGCCTGGCTGGGGTTTTCAGCCCCGCACACACGGAGGCTGATTCCTTGGGTGCCCAGAAAGTGTATGACAGACGTAGGTTCCCTAGCACTCTCCTCCCCAGCAGAGACATGTGCAGGTGTTTGGGGCCTGATCCTGCGTGTCTGGGTTCCTGCCCACAGCCCCAACTCAGGGGAAGCAGCCCCTGAGGCAAGACCTGCTGGAGGAGCCCTGCGCCCCCGCCTGATAGGCGAGTGCACAGCCAGCAGGGAAGCGAGCCTCCTCGGGGGAAGAGGAGGCAGCCCAGCCCCGTCAAGTTGGAAAGCCCTGCTTGCACGGAGCTAAGTGCGCCTCCAGTACGGCAGAGCTCTAGCTCTGCTCAGAGCCCCGATCTGGCAGAGTTCCTGGCGCGAGGCTGCTCTGCCGGGGGCTAGCCTTGCCCAGACTTGCCTTGCTTTTAGGCTGCCTCTCCCAGGAAGGAGCAGGCAGCAGGAGCCTGGGAGTCGCCACTGGCGCCTTTCTTGCCTCAGCTCCAATCCTGCCTTGCCTTTGCACTTAGGTCCCAGTCCTCCTTAAGGAGAGCTTAGGGGCTGGTGGGTTGCACACTGCCAAGGGCTCCAGCCAGTGAGAATTCTGTCAGAGGGAAGGGAAGGGCAACTGCAGGGCTCCTCCAGCGGTTGCTCTTGGCCGCCCAGAATTCAGCGCCGACACCGGAGAGCACCAGGCTCCCAGGGGCCCCTGGCTGGGGTTTTCAGCCCCGCACACCACGGAGGCTGATTCCTTGGGTGCCCAGAAAGTGTATGACAGACGTAGGTTCCCTAGCACTCTCCTCCCCAGCAGAGACATGTGCAGGTGTTTGGGGCCTGATCCTGCGTGTCTGGGTTCCTGCCCACAGCCCCAACTCAGGGGAAGCAGCCCCTGAGGCAAGACCTGCTGGAGGAGCCCTGCGCCCCCGCCTGATAGGCGAGTGCACAGCCAGCAGGGAAGCGAGCCTCCTCGGGGAAGAGGAGGCAGCCAGTCCCCGTCAAGCTGAAATGCCCTGCTTGCACGGAAGCTAAGTGCGGACTCCAGTACGGGCAGAGTCTCTAGCTCTGTCTCAGAGCCCCGATCTGGCAGAGTTCCTGGCGCCGAGATGCTCTGCCATGGGGCGTAGCCTTGCGCAGACTTGCCTTGCTTTTAGGCTGCCTCTCCCAGGAAGGAGCAGGCTGCAGGAGGCCTGGAGACGCCACTGGCGCCTTCCTTGGCCTTCAGCTCCAATCCTGCCTTGCCTTTGCACTTAGGTCCCAGTCCGTCCTTGAGGAGGGCTTAGGGGCTGGTGGGTTGCACACTGCCAAGGGCTCCAGCAGTGAGAAGCTCTGTCAGAGGGAAGCGAAGGGCAACTGCAGGGCTCCTTCAGCGGTTGCCTTGGCCGCCCAGATTCAGCCCACACGGAGAGCACCAGGCTTCCCAGGTCCCCTGGCTGGGTTTTCAGCCCCGCACACACGGAGGCTGATTCCTTGGGTGCCAGAAAGTGTATGAGCAGACGTAGGTTCCCTAGCACTCTCCTCCCCAGCAGAGACATGTGCAGGTGTTGGGGCCTGATCCTGCGTGTCTGGGTTCCCTGCCACAGCCCCAACTCAGGGGGAAGCAGCCCCTGAGGCAAGACCTGCTGGAGGAGCCCTGCGCCCCCGCCTGATAGGCGAGATGCACAGCCAGCAGTGGAAGCGAGCCTCCTCGGGGGAAGAGGAGGCAGCAAGTCCCCGTCCAAGGCTGAAATGCCCTGCTTGCACGAAGCTAAGTGCGACTCCAGTACGGCAGATCTCTAGCTCTGTCAGAGGCCCGATCTGGCAGAGTTCCTGGCACCAAGATGCTCTGCCATAGGCGAGCCTTGCGCAGACTTGCCTTGCTTTAAGGCTCCCTCCCCAGGAAGGAGCAGGCTGTGTGAGGCTCGGAAACGCCACTGGCGCCTTCCTGGCTTCAGCTCTACCCCTGCCTTGCCTTTGCACTTAGGTCCAAGCGTCTTGAGGAGGGCTTAGGGGCTGGTGGGTTGCACACTGCCAAGGGCTCCAGCAGTGAAAGCTCTGTCAGAGGGAAGCGAAGGGCAACAGCAGGGCTCCTTCCAGCGGTTCTTGGCCGCCCAGACAAAGCTCCGCACGGAGAGCACCAGGTTCCAAGGGCCCCTGGCTGGGTTTTGCATCCCCACACTCCCAGAGGCTGACTCCGTGGGTGCCTAGAAAGTGTGTGAGAGACGTAGGTTCCCTAGCACTCTCCTCCCCAGCAGAGACATGTGCAGGTGGTTGGGGCCTTATCCTGCGTGTCTGGGTTCCCGCCCACAGCCTCAACTCAGGGGAAGCAGCCCCTGAGGCAAGACCTGCTGGAGGAGCCCTGCGCGCCCGCCTGATAGGCGAGAGCACAGCCAGCAGTGTAGCGAGCCTCCTCGGGAGAAGAGGAGGCAGCCGAGCCCAGTCAAGAGGAAAGCCCTGCTTGCACGGAGCTAAGTGCGCCTCCAGTACGGCAGAGCTCTAGCTCTGCTCAGAGCCCCGATCTGGCAGAGTTTCTGGCGCGAGGCTGCTCGGCCGGGGGCTCGCCTTGCCCAGACTTGCCTTGCTTTTAGGCTCCCTCCCCAGGAAGGAGCTGTCTGAGCGAGCCTGGGAGACGCCACTGGTGCCTTCCTTGCCTCAGCTCCAATCCTGCCTTGCCTTTGCACATAGGTGCCAGGCGTCGTTGGGGAGGGCTTAGGGGTGGTGGGTTGCACACTGCCAAGGGCTTCAGCAGTGAGAGCTCTGTCAGAGGGAAGGGAAGGGCAACTGCAGGGCTCCTCCAGCGGTTTCTAGGCCGCCTAGAATCAGCGCCGCACCGGAGAGCACCAGGCTCCCAGGGCCCCTGGCTGGGGTTTTCAGCCCCGCACACACGGAGGCTGATTCCTTGGGTGCCCAGAAAGTGTATGACAGACGTAGGTTCCCTAGCACTCTCCTCCCCAGCAGAGACATGTGCAGGTGGTTGGGGCCTGATCCTGCGTGTCTGGGTTCCTGCCCACAGCCCCAACTCAGGGGAAGCAGCCCCTGAGGCAAGACCTGCTGGAGGAGCCCTGCGCCCCGCCTGATAGGCGAGTGCACAGCCAGCAGGGAAGCGAGCCTCCTCGGGGGAAGAGGAGGCAGCCCAGCCCCGTCAAGTTGAAAGCCCTGCTTGCACGGAGCTAAGTGCGCCTCCAGTACGGCAGAGCTCTAGCTCTGCTCAGAGCCCCGATCTGGCAGAGTTCCTGGCGCGAGGCTGCTCTGCCGGGGCTAGCCTTGCCCAGACTTGCCTTGCTTTTAGGCTGCCTCTCCAGGAAGGAGCAGGCAGCAGGAGCCTGGGAGTCGCCACTGGCGCCTTTCTTGCCTCAGCTCCAATCCTGCCTTGCCTTTGCACTTAGGTCCCAGTCCTCCTTAAGGAGAGCTTAGGGGCTGGTGGGTTGCACACTGCCAAGGGCTCCAGCAGTGAGAATTCTGTCAGAGGGAAGGGAAGGGCAACTGCAGGGCTCCTCCAGCGGTTGCTTGGCCGCCCAGATTCAGCGCCACACGGAGAGCACCAGGCTCCCAGGTCCCCTGGCTGGGGTTTTCAGCCCCGCACACACGGAGGCTGATTCCTTGGGTGCCCAGAAAGTGTATGACAGACGTAGGTTCCCTAGCACTCTCCTCCCCAGCAGAGACATGTGCAGGTGTTTGGGGCCTGATCCTGCGTGTCTGGGTTCCTGCCCACAGCCCCAACTCAGGGGAAGCAGCCCCTGAGGCAAGACCTGCTGGAGGAGCCCTGCGCCCCCGCCTGATAGGCGAGTGCACAGCCAGCAGGGAAGCGAGCCTCCTCGGGGGAAGAGGAGGCAGCAAGTCCCCGTCAAGCTGAAATCCCTGCTTACACGAAGCTAAGTGCGACTCCAGTACGGCAGATCTCTAGCTCTGTTCAGAGGCCCGATCTGGCAGAGTTCCTGGCACCAAGATGCTCTGCCATAGGCGAGCCTTGCGCAGACTTGCCTTGCTTTAAGGCTCCCTCCCCAGGAAGGAGCAGGCTGTGTGAGGCTCGGAAACGCCACTGGCGCCTTCCTGGCTTCAGCTCTACCCCTGCCTTGCCTTTGCACTTAGGTCCCAAGCGTCCTTGAGGAGGGCTTAGGGGCTGGTGGGTTGCACACTGCCAAGGGCTCCAGCAGTGAAAGCTCTGTCAGAGGGAAGCGAAGGGCAACAGCAGGGCTCCTTCAGCGGTTCCTTGGCCGCCCAGACAAAGCTCCGCACGGAGAGCACCAGGTTCCAAGGGCCCTGGCTGGGTTTTGCATCCCCACACTCCCAGAGGCTGACTCCGTGGGTGCCTAGAAAGTGTGTGAGAGACGTAGGTTCCCTAGCACTCTCCTCCCCAGCAGAGACATGTGCAGGTGGTTGGGGCCTTATCCTGCGTGTCTGGGTTCCCGCCCACAGCCTCAACTCAGGGGAAGCAGCCCCTGAGGCAAGACCTGCTGGAGGAGCCCTGCGCGCCCGCCTGATAGGCGAGAGCACAGCCAGCAGTGTAGCGAGCCTCCTCGGGAGAAGAGGAGGCAGCCGAGCCCAGTCAAGAGGAAAGCCCTGCTTGCACGGAGCTAAGTGGGCCTCCAGTACGGCAGAGCTCTAGCTCTGCTCAGAGCCCCGATCTGGCAGAGTTTCTGGCGCGAGGCTGCTCGGCCGGGGGCTCGCCTTGCCCAGACTTGCCTTGCTTTTAGGCTCCCTCCCCAGGAAGGAGCTGTCTGAGCGAGCCTGGGAGACGCCACTGGTGCCTTCCTTGCCTCAGCTCCAATCCTGCCTTGCCTTTGCACATAGGTGCCAGGCGTCGTTGGGGAGGGCTTAGGGGGTGGTGGGTTGCACACTGCCAAGGGCTTCAGCAGTGAGAGCTCTGTCAGAGGGAAGGGAAGGGCAACTGCAGGGCTCCTCCAGCGGTTTCTAGGCCGCCTAGAATCAGCGCCGCACCGAGAGCACCAGGCTCCCAGGGCCCCTGGCTGGGGTTTTCAGCCCCGCACACACGGAGGCTGATTCCTTGGGTGCCCAGAAAGTGTATGACAGACGTAGGTTCCCTAGCACTCTCCTCCCCAGCAGAGACATGTGCAGGTGGTTGGGGCCTGATCCTGCGTGTCTGGGTTCCTGCCCACAGCCCCAACTCAGGGGAAGCAGCCCCTGAGGCAAGACCTGCTGGAGGAGCCCTGCGCCCCCGCCTGATAGGCGAGTGCACAGCCAGCAGGGAAGCGAGCCTCCTCGGGGGAAGAGGAGGCAGCCCAGCCCCGTCAAGTTGAAAGCCCTGCTTGCACGGAGCTAAGTGCGCCTCCAGTACGGCAGAGCTCTAGCTCTGCTCAGAGCCCCGATCTGGCAGAGTTCCTGGCGCGAGGCTGCTCTGCCGGGGGCTAGCCTTGCCCAGACTTGCCTTGCTTTTAGGCTGCCTCTCCAGGAAGGAGCAGGCAGCAGGAGCCTGGGAGTCGCCACTGGCGCCTTTCTTGCCTCAGCTCCAATCCTGCCTTGCCTTTGCACTTAGGTCCCAGTCCTCCTTAAGGAGAGCTTAGGGGCTGGTGGGTTGCACACTGCCAAGGGCTCCAGCAGTGAGAATTCTGTCAGAGGGAAGGGAAGGGCAACTGCAGGGCTCCTCCAGCGGTTGCTTGGCCGCCCAGATTCAGCGCCACACGGAGAGCACCAGGCTCCCAGGGCCCCTGGCTGGGGTTTTCAGCCCCGCACACACGGAGGCTGATTCCTTGGGTGCCCAGAAAGTGTATGACAGACGTAGGTTCCCTAGCACTCTCCTCCCCAGCAGAGACATGTGCAGGTGTTTGGGGCCTGATCCTGCGTGTCTGGGTTCCTGCCCACAGCCCCAACTCAGGGGAAGCAGCCCCTGAGGCAAGACCTGCTGGAGGAGCCCTGCGCCCCCGCCTGATAGGCGAGTGCACAGCCAGCAGGGAAGCGAGCCTCCTCGGGGGAAGAGGAGGCAGCAAGTCCCCGTCAAGCTGAAATCCCTGCTTACACGAAGCTAAGTGCGACTCCAGTACGGCAGATCTCTAGCTCTGTTCAGAGGCCCGATCTGGCAGAGTTCCTGGCACCAAGATGCTCTGCCATAGGCGAGCCTTGCGCAGACTTGCCTTGCTTTAAGGCTCCCTCCCCAGGAAGGAGCAGGCTGTGTGAGGCTCGGAAACGCCACTGGCGCCTTCCTGGCTTCAGCTCTACCCCTGCCTTGCCTTTGCACTTAGGTCCCAAGCGTCCTTGAGGAGGGCTTAGGGGCTGGTGGGTTGCACACTGCCAAGGGCTCCAGCAGTGAAAGCTCTGTCAGAGGGAAGCGAAGGGCAACAGCAGGGCTCCTTCAGCGGTTCCTTGGCCGCCCAGACAAAGCTCCGCACGGAGAGCACCAGGTTCCAAGGGCCCCTGGCTGGGTTTTGCATCCCCACACTCCCAGAGGCTGACTCCGTGGGTGCCTAGAAAGTGTGTGAGAGACGTAGGTTCCCTAGCACTCTCCTCCCCAGCAGAGACATGTGCAGGTGGTTGGGGCCTTATCCTGCGTGTCTGGGTTCCCGCCCACAGCCCCAACTCAGGGGAAGCAGCCCCTGAGGCAAGACCTGCTGGAGGAGCCCTGCGCGCCCGCCTGATAGGCGAGAGCACAGCCAGCAGTGTAGCGAGCCTCCTCGGGAGAAGAGGAGGCAGCCCGAGCCCAGTCAAGAGGAAAGCCCTGCTTGCACGGAGCTAAGTGCGCCTCCAGTACGGCAGAGCTCTAGCTCTGCTCAGAGCCCCGATCTGGCAGAGTTCCTGGCGCGAGGCTGCTCTGCCGGGGGCTAGCCTTGCCCAGACTTGCCTTGCTTTTAGGCTGCCTCTCCAGGAAGGAGCAGGCAGCAGGAGCCTGGGAGTCGCCACTGGCGCCTTTCTTGCCTCAGCTCCAATCCTGCCTTGCCTTTGCACTTAGGTCCCAGTCCTCCTTAAGGAGAGCTTAGGGGCTGGTGGGTTGCACACTGCCAAGGGCTCCAGCAGTGAGAATTCTGTCAGAGGGAAGGGAAGGGCAACTGCAGGGCTCCTCCAGCGGTTGCTTGGCCGCCCAGATTCAGCGCCACACGGAGAGCACCAGGCTCCCAGGGTCCCCTGGCTGGGGTTTTCAGCCCCGCACACACGGAGGCTGATTCCTTGGGTGCCCAGAAAGTGTATGACAGACGTAGGTTCCCTAGCACTCTCCTCCCCAGCAGAGACATGTGCAGGTGGTTTGGGGCCTGATCCTGCGTGTCTGGGTTCCTGCCCACAGCCCCAACTCAGGGGAAGCAGCCCCTGAGGCAAGACCTGCTGGAGGAGCCCTGCGCCCCCGCCTGATAGGCGAGTGCACAGCCAGCAGGGAAGCGAGCCTCCTCGGGGGAAGAGGAGGCAGCAAGTCCCCGTCAAGCTGAAATCCCTGCTTACACGAAGCTAAGTGCGACTCCAGTACGGCAGATCTCTAGCTCTGTTCAGAGGCCCGATCTGGCAGAGTTCCTGGCACCAAGATGCTCTGCCATAGGCGAGCCTTGCGCAGACTTGCCTTGCTTTAAGGCTCCCTCCCCAGGAAGGAGCAGGCTGTGTGAGGCTCGGAAACGCCACTGGCGCCTTCCTGGCTTCAGCTCTACCCCTGCCTTGCCTTTGCACTTAGGTCCCAAGCGTCCTTGAGGAGGGCTTAGGGGCTGGTGGGTTGCACACTGCCAAGGGCTCCAGCAGTGAAAGCTCTGTCAGAGGGAAGCGAAGGGCAACAGCAGGGCTCCTTCAGCGGTTCCTTGGCCGCCCAGACAAAGCTCCGCACGGAGAGCACCAGGTTCCAAGGGCCCCTGGCTGGGTTTTGCATCCCCACACTCCCAGAGGCTGACTCCGTGGGTGCCTAGAAAGTGTGTGAGAGACGTAGGTTCCCTAGCACTCTCCTCCCCAGCAGAGACATGTGCAGGTGGTTGGGGCCTTATCCTGCGTGTCTGGGTTCCCGCCCACAGCCTCAACTCAGGGGAAGCAGCCCCTGAGGCAAGACCTGCTGGAGGAGCCCTGCGCGCCCGCCTGATAGGCGAGAGCACAGCCAGCAGTGTAGCGAGCCTCCTCGGGAGAAGAGGAGGCAGCCGAGCCCAGTCAAGAGGAAAGCCCTGCTTGCACGGAGCTAAGTGGGCCTCCAGTACGGCAGAGCTCTAGCTCTGCTCAGAGCCCCGATCTGGCAGAGTTTCTGGCGCGAGGCTGCTCGGCCGGGGGCTCGCCTTGCCCAGACTTGCCTTGCTTTTAGGCTCCCTCCCCAGGAAGGAGCTGTCTGAGCGAGCCTGGGAGACGCCACTGGTGCCTTCCTTGCCTCAGCTCCAATCCTGCCTTGCCTTTGCACATAGGTGCCAGCGTCGTTGGGAGGGCTTAGGGGGTGGTGGGTTGCACACTGCCAAGGGCTTCAGCAGTGAGAGCTCTGTCAGAGGGAAGGGAAGGGCAACTGCAGGGCTCCTCCAGCGGTTTCTAGGCCGCCTAGAATCAGCGCCGCACCGAGAGCACCAGGCTCCCAGGGCCCCTGGCTGGGGTTTTCAGCCCGCACACACGGAGGCTGATTCCTTGGGTGCCCAGAAAGTGTATGACAGACGTAGGTTCCCTAGCACTCTCCTCCCCAGCAGAGACATGTGCAGGTGGTTGGGGCCTGATCCTGCGTGTCTGGGTTCCTGCCCACAGCCCCAACTCAGGGGAAGCAGCCCCTGAGGCAAGACCTGCTGGAGGAGCCCTGCGCCCCCGCCTGATAGGCGAGTGCACAGCCAGCAGGGAAGCGAGCCTCCTCGGGGGAAGAGGAGGCAGCCCAGCCCCGTCAAGTTGAAAGCCCTGCTTGCACGGAGCTAAGTGCGCCTCCAGTACGGCAGAGCTCTAGCTCTGCTCAGAGCCCCGATCTGGCAGAGTTCCTGGCGCGAGGCTGCTCTGCCGGGGGCTAGCCTTGCCCAGACTTGCCTTGCTTTTAGGCTGCCTCTCCAGGAAGGAGCAGGCAGCAGGAGCCTGGGAGTCGCCACTGGCGCCTTTCTTGCCTCAGCTCCAATCCTGCCTTGCCTTTGCACTTAGGTCCCAGTCCTCCTTAAGGAGAGCTTAGGGGCTGGTGGGTTGCACACTGCCAAGGGCTCCAGCAGTGAGAATTCTGTCAGAGGGAAGGGAAGGGCAACTGCAGGGCTCCTCCAGCGGTTGCTTGGCCGCCCAGATTCAGCGCCACACGGAGAGCACCAGGCTCCCAGGTCCCCTGGCTGGGGTTTTCAGCCCCGCACACACGGAGGCTGATTCCTTGGGTGCCCAGAAAGTGTATGACAGACGTAGGTTCCCTAGCACTCTCCTCCCCAGCAGAGACATGTGCAGGTGTTTGGGGCCTGATCCTGCGTGTCTGGGTTCCTGCCCACAGCCCCAACTCAGGGGAAGCAGCCCCTGAGGCAAGACCTGCTGGAGGAGCCCTGCGCCCCCGCCTGATAGGCGAGTGCACAGCCAGCAGGGAAGCGAGCCTCCTCGGGGGAAGAGGAGGCAGCAAGTCCCCGTCAAGCTGAAATCCCTGCTTCCACGAAGCTAAGTGCGACTCCAGTACGGCAGATCTCTAGCTCTGTTCAGAGGCCCGATCTGGCAGAGTTCCTGGCACCAAGATGCTCTGCCATAGGCGAGCCTTGCGCAGACTTGCCTTGCTTTAAGGCTCCCTCCCCAGGAAGGAGCAGGCTGTGTGAGGCTCGGAAACGCCACTGGCGCCTTCCTGGCTTCAGCTCTACCCCTGCCTTGCCTTTGCACTTAGGTCCCAAGCGTCCTTGAGGAGGGCTTAGGGGCTGGTGGGTTGCACACTGCCAAGGGCTCCAGCAGTGAAAGCTCTGTCAGAGGGAAGCGAAAGGGCAACAGCAGGGCTCCTTCAGCGGTTCCTTGGCGGCCCAGACAAAGCTCCGCACGGAGAGCACCAGGTTCCAAGGGCCCCTGGCTGGGTTTTGCATCCCCACACTCCCAGAGGCTGACTCCGTGGGTGCCTAGAAAGTGTGTGAGAGACGTAGGTTCCCTAGCACTCTCCTCCCCAGCAGAGACATGTGTTTGGGAGGGCTTAGGGATCGCTGAGTTCCACACTTCCAAGGGCTCCAGCACTGAGAGCTCTGTCGACGGGAAGGGAAGGGCAACTGCAGAGCTCCTTCAGCTGTTGCTTGGCTGTCCAGACTCAGCGCCACATTGAGAGCACCATGCACCCAGGGCCCCTGGGTGGTGTCTGCAGCCAGCAGGCTGGCGACTCACTTGTGGTCTCCCATCATTTGCCTGAAATACATAGGTTCCCTAATGCTCTTCTCCCCAGCAGAGCTGTGTGCAGGTTGTTGGGGCCTGCCCCTGCGTGTCTGGGTTCCCGCCCACAACCCCAGCTCAGGGGAAGTAACCCCTGAGCCAAGACCTGCAGGAGGCGAGGTATGGCTCCGCCTGGAAGCCGAGTGCACAGGACAAGTGGAAGGGAGCCTCCTCCGGGGAAGAGGAGGCAGCCCAGTCGCCTGCTGCTGCAAGCCCTTGCTGGGGTGGAGCCGAGTGCGCCTCCCAGTATGGCAGAGCTCCAGCTCCGCTGAGAGCCCTGATCTGCGCAGAGTTCCTTGCGCGAGGCTGCTCTGCCTGGGGCGAGCCTTGCCCAGACTTGCTGGCTTCTAGACTTCCTGCCCAGGAAGGAGCAGTCTGCACGAGGTTGGGAGACGCCACCTGGCACCTTCCTGGCCTCAGCTCTGCTCCTGCCTTGCCTTTGCACCTAGGCCCAGGCGTTCTTGTGGTGGCTTAGGGGCCGGTGGCTTCCACCACTGCCAAGGGCTCCAACAGTGGAGAGCTCTGTTCGAGGGAAATGGAAGGGTATATTTGGAATGCAATCGTTTATCAGATGTGAGACCCACACCTTCACCCCTGAACCCTCACCCCGAGCCCTTACCCTCGCCCTCACCCACACCCTCACCCTGAACCTTACCCTCACCCTCACCTTGAAGCCTTACCCTCACCCTCACCCCTAACCCTAACCCTCACGCCTCACCCCTCACCCTAACAAGTTGGGGGGCTGTTCTGCACACTGTAACCTTAACCCTTCCCTCACCCGACACCCTATCCACATCCTAACCCTAACCCACTTCATAGTCACGCCTCAACCCTATACTTACCCTTGAAGTACGTACCTGCATCATCTTCGTTTTGGACACTTCCCATGCATAACAAAAGACAAGGTTGGAATGTTTCAAACATCGATCCAAGACCCATTATCCACATAAAAGGGATATAAATACTCTGATCACATCATTTAAATCTCTTGCATCACCAAAATACCTCTCCACCACGTATCCAATCGCCATTGATGGATCACATCTATCTCATACATTTTATAACTTAGCAATCAGATACGCACCCGTAATCTGGGTAATTATATACACAGGATATATTGATACCATAAATATTTCAACAAATTCCACTTTCTACGATGAGTTCAATCTTCACAAAAGTAGGATGAACGGCACCTGTTTCCACTAGGATCCATAGCATTGCACAAAGTGACAGTGAGCGTGAAAATCTTAATGATGACCACCGGAAAGAAGGTCAGCACGGCTGATATCACAGATTTTTCAGTGTTCCAATACGACTTCTACCCAAATCCATAAAGAAAGACATATGCATAGGAAACTACAAATTGAAAGCAAGTCTATTGAGATAAATATTGGACATCAATTGTATGAATCTTTAAGGCATCACTGCAGACATTCTTCAGACATTCTTCAAATTCATAGAATGACAACAAAGTATGGCTACGTACAATCCATTCGGTTTTATAAACCACTCATGAATAACCTCACAAGCCATTGAAAACCAGATGACACTTTCAAATAGCTTTGATCTACAAACAAGGCTGTAAGACAGAAAGTTAAAATCGAAATACATGAACTAAATCCTCAATAGATATGAAAACATCCCTTGGTAGTGAAGTCGATTCACATTAGTTATTAGGGCTTTCATGCACAGATCCACGGGGCATATACAGAACCATTCCTCCAACAAAACTGAAGAATGACTTTAAAATCGCAAACAAAACATGAGTATATGTGTTCACACACTTCATGGAGCAAGGGTTTCTTCGATCTGAAAACTGGCGTCGATGAAGGACTGTGTGAAGAAGACTTCAAAGTCTATTTGGCAAACACAGCCTACGTTGGCTATATTTAGTCCTCAGATGAATGGAATGTCATGAGTACTGGGCGTTTCAAAGAAGCAGCCTGTGAAGCTCTGGACGCTTATTGGGATGCGTGGTATACCACACCACACACGTTTCAGTAGCATTGGTGCAAAAACGATACACTTCTCAGGGGAAGCTTCTACATGG
>NW_017215458.1:0-23996 GCF_001704415.2 Capra hircus
CCGCCTCCTAGCTCGAGAGGAGGGAATCCTTTCCTGGCGTGGTCGGAAAGAATCGGCGTTCCGTCGCATTCAAAGAGGAGGCGCTCTCCACAGGAAAGGAGAGGAGAACTCCAGTCGTGGCACCATTCCCAGAGTCCCCCAGATGTCTCAGTCCATTCCAGGGAAAACTGTTTTCCCTGCACTGCCTCGACTTTCAAGCCAAGGATCGACTCACACCACGGTGGCACGTGGGACAGCCCTGTGGGAAGCCTCGTGGGAAAGCCTCGAGGAAAAGCCTCGAGGAAAGCACAGATCCTTGATCCACGCGAAGGGAAACGCGACACTGCTGCTACAGCTCGGGAGGAAAGCGCACGTGCATGCCCCACTCGAGACGAGGACTGACTCCCCTGGGAGACTCCAGAAATACCCAAGATCCATGTCAGCACTGGAGAGGAATCCTCAGGTTCCGGCACCGGCTCCACACAAGATCTTAGGCCCGGCATCGAGGGGAGAGGAATCCCGAGAGCCCCCGAGCACTCGCATGGGGACTGGCCTTTCCTGAGGCCACCAGAGCGGGTCCCTGAGGTCCCCGTCGTAAGTCGAGAGCACCTGCCGCAACTCGAGAAAATCCAGGAGGTTCTCCCTCCAGGCGAGATGAGGCCATTTCCGCTGAGGCGTCTCGAGGCTAATCACACCGAACTCTGGAACTTCCAAAGGGTCCTTCACACCTTGCTGCAACTCAAGAAGTTCCCCGACATACCCGTCCCACTCGAGAGGAAGCACGAGGTCCCGCCCACATCCAGAGGAGCCACGTTTCCGCCTCCTAGCTCGAGAGGAGGGATCCTTTCCCTGCGTGGTCGGGAAAGAATTCCCGGCGTTCCCGTCGCATCTCAAGAGGAGGCGCTCTCCACAGGAAAGCGAGAGGAACTCCAGGGTCGTGCCACTTTCCCAGAGTCCCCAGATGTCTCAGTCCATTCCAGGGAAACCTGTTTTCCCCAGCACTGCTCGACTTTCAAGCCGAGGATCGACTCACAACATGGTGGCACGTGGGGCAGCCTGTGGGAAAGCCTCGTGGAAAGCCTCGTGGAAAGCTCGAGGGAAAGCCCCTGATCCCTTGATCCACGTGAAGGGAAGCGTGACACTGCTGCTACAGCTCGGGAGGAAAGCGCACGTGCATGCCCACTCGAGACGAGGACTGACTCCCCTGGGGAGACTCCAGAAGTACCCAAGATCCATGTCAGCACTGGAGAGGAATCCTCAGGTTCGGCACTGACTCCACACAAGGTCTTAGGCCCCGCATCGACGGGAGAGGAATCCGAGAGGCCCCGAGAGAGCAACTCGCATGGGGACTGGCCTTTCCTGAGGCCACCAGAGCGGGTCCCTGAGGTCCCCGTCGTAAGTCGAGAGCACCTGCCGCAACTCGGAGAAAATCCAGGAGAGTTCTCCCTCCAGGCGAGATGAGCCCATTTCCGCTGAGGCGTCTCGAGGCTAATCACACCTAACCTCTGGAACTTCCAAAGGGTCCTTCACACCCTTGCTGCAACTCAAGAAGTTCCCCGACATACCCGTCTCCACTCGAGAGGAAGCACGAGAGTCCCGCCCACATCCAGAGGAGCCCGTTTCCGCCTCCTAAGCTTCGAGAGGAGGGATCCTTTCCCTGCGTGGTCGGGAAAGAATTCCCGGGTTTCCCGTCGCATTCTCAAGAGGAGGCGCTCTCCACAGGAAAGGCGAGAGGAACTCCAGGGTCGTGCCACCATTCCCAGAGTCCCCCAGATGTCTCAGTCCATTCCAGGGAAACCTGTTTTCCCTGCACTGCCTCGACTTTCAAGCCGAGGATCGACTCACACCACGGTGGCACGTGGGACAGCCCTGTGGGAAAGCCTCGTGGGAAAGCCTCATGGAAAGCCTTCAGGGAAAGCCACCAGATCCCTTTGATCCACGCGAAGGGAAGCGTGACACTGCTGCTACAGCTCGGGAGGAAAGCGCACCGTGCATTGCCCCCACTCGAGACGAGGACTGACTCCCTGGGGAGACTCCAGAAGTACCCCAAGATCCATGTCAGCACTGGAGAGGAATCCTCAGGTTTCCGGCACCCGACTCCACACAAGGATCTTAGGCCCCGGCATCGACGGGAGAGGAATCCCGAGAGGCCCCCGAGCAACTCGCATGGGGACTGGCCTTTCCTGAGGCCACCAGAGCGGGTCCCTGAGGTCCCCGTCGTAAGTCGAGAGCACCTGCCGCAACTCGAGAAAATCCAGGAGGTTCTCCCCTCCAGGCGAGATGAGGCCCATTTCGCTGAGGCGTCTCGAGGCTAATCACACCTAACCTCTGGAACTTCCAAAGGGTCCTTCACACCCTTGCTGCAACTCAAGAAGTTCCCCGACATACCCGTCTCCACTCGAGAGGAAGCACGAGAGTCCCGCCCACATCCAGAGGAGCCCCGTTTCCGCCTCCTAGCTCGAGAGGAGGATCCTTTCCCTGCGTGGTCGGGAAAGAATTCCCGGCGTTTCCCGTCGCATCTCAAGAGGAGGCGCTCTCCACAGGAAAGGCGAGAGGAACTCCAGGGTCGTGCCACCATTCCCAGAGTCCCCCAGATGTCTCAGTCCATTCCAGGGAAACCTGTTTTCCCTGCACTGCCTCGACTTTCAAGCCGAGGATCGACTCACACCACTGTGGCACGTGGGACAGCCCTGTGGGAAAGCCTCGTGGGAAAGCCTCGTGGGAAAGCCTCGAGGGAAAGCCACAGATCCCTTGATCCACGCGAAGGGAAGCGTGACACTGCTGCTACAGCTCGGAGGAAAGCTGCACGTGCATGCCCCACTCGAGACGAGGACTGACTCCCCTGGGGAGACTCCAGAAGTACCCCAAGATCCATGTCAGCACTGGAGAGGAATCCTCAGGTTCCGGCACCGACTCCACACAAGGTCTTAGGCCCCGGCATCGACGGGAGAGGAATCCCGAGAGGCCCCGAGCAACTCGCATGGGGACTGGCCTTTCCTGAGGCCACCAGAGCGGGTCCCTGAGGTCCCCGTCGTAAGTCGAGAGACACCTGCCGCAACTCGAGAAAATCCAGGAGGTTCTCCCCTCCAGGCGAGATGAGGCCCATTTCCGCTGAGGCGTCTCGAGGCTAATCACATCTAGACCTCTGGAACTTCCAAAGGGTCCTTCACACCCTTGCTGCAACTCAAGAAGTTCCCCGACATACCCGTCTCCACTCGAGAGGAAGCACGAGAGTCCCGCCCACATCCAGAGGAGCCCCGTTTCCGCCTCCTAGCTCGAGAGGAGGGATCCTTTCCCTGCGTGGTCGGGAAAGAATTCCCGGCGTTCCCGTCGCATCTCAAGAGGAGGCGCTCTCCACAGGAAAGGCGAGAGGAACTCCAGGGTCGTGCCACCATTCCCAGAGTCCCCCAGATGTCTCAGTCCATTCCAGGGAAACGTGTTTTCCCTGCACTGCCTCGACTTTCAAGCCGAGGATCGACTCACACCACGGTGGCACGTGGGACAGCCCTGTGGGAAAGCCTCGTGGGAAAGCCTCGTGGGAAAGCCTCGAGGGAAAGCCACAGATCCCTTGATCCACGCGAAGGGAAGCGTGACACTGCTGCTACAGCTCGGGAGGAAAGCGCACGTGCATGCCCCACTCGAGACGAGGACTGACTCCCCTGGGAGACTCCAGAAGTACCCCAAGATCCATGTCAGCACTGGAGAGGAATCCTCAGGTTCCGGCACTCGACTCCACACAAGGTCTTAGGCCCCGGCATCGACGGGAGAGGAATCCCGAGAGGCCCCCGAGCAACTCGCATGGGGACTGGCCTTTCCTGAGGCCACCAGAGCGGGTCCCTGAGGTCCCCGTCGTAAGTCGAGAGCACCTGCCGCAACTCGAGAAAATCCAGGAGGTTCTCCCCTCCAGGCGAGATGAGGCCCATTTCCGCTGAGGCGTCTCGAGGCTAATCACACCTAACCTCTGGAACTTCCAAAGGGTCCTTCACACCCTTGCTGCAACTCAAGAAGTTCCCCGACATACCCGTCTCCACTCGAGAGGAAGCACGAGAGTCCGCCCACATCCAGAGGAGCCCCGTTTCCGCCTCCTAAGCTCGAGAGGAGGGATCCTTTCCCTGCGTGGTCGGGAAAGAATTCCCGGCGTTCCCGTCGCATCTCAAGAGGAGGCGCTCTCCACAGGAAAGGCGAGAGGAACTCCAGGGTCGTGCCACCATTCCCAGAGTCCCCCAGATGTCTCAGTCCATTCCAGGGAAACCTGTTTTCCCTGCACTGCCTCGACTTTCAAGCCGAGGATCGACTCACACCACGGTGGCACGTGGGACAGCCTGTGGGAAAGCCTCGTGGGAAAGCCTCGTGGAAAGCCTCGAGGGAAAGCCACAGATCCCTTGATCCACGCGAAGGGAAGCGTGACACTGCTGCTACAGCTCGGGAGGAAAGCGCACGTGCATGCCCCCACTCGAGACGAGGACTGACTCCCCTGGGGAGACTCCAGAAGTACCCAAGATCCATGTCAGCACTGGAGAGGAATCCTCAGGTTCCGGCACCGACTCCACACAAGTCTTAGGCCCCGGCATCGACGGGAGAGAATCCCGAGAGGCCCCGAGCAACTCGCATGGGGACTGGCCTTTCCTGAGGCCACCAGAGCGGGTCCCTGAGGTCCCCGTCGTAAGTCGAGAGCACCTGCCGCAACTCGAGAAAATCCAGGAGGTTCTCCCCTCCAGGCGAGATGAGGCCCATTTCCGCTGAGGCGTCTCGAGGCTAATCACACCTAACACTCTGGAACTTCCAAAGGGTCCTTCACACCCTTGCTGCAACTCAAGAAGTTCCCCGACATACCCGTCTCCACTCGAGAGGAAGCACGAGAGTCCCGCCCACATCCAGAGGAGCCCCGTTTCCGCCTCCTAGCTCGAGAGGAGGGATCCTTTCCCTGCGTGGTCGGGAAAGAATTCCCGGCGTTCCCGTCGCATCTCAAGAGGAGGCGCTCTCCACAGGAAAGGCGAGAGGAACTCCAGGGTCGTGCCACCATTCCCAGAGTCCCCCAGATGTCTCAGTCCATTCCAGGGAAACCTGTTTTCCCTGCACTGACCTCGACTTTCAAGCCGAGGATCGACTCACACCACGGTGGCACGTGGGACAGCCCTGTGGGAAAGCCTCGTGGGAAAGCCTCGTGGGAAAGCCTCGAGGGAAAGCCACAGATCCCTTGATCCACGCGAATGGAAGCGTGACACTGCTGCTACAGCTCGGGAGGAAAGCGCACGTGCATGCCCCCACTCGAGACGAGGACTGACTCCCCTGGGGAGACTCCAGAAGTACCCCAAGATCCATGTCAGCACTGGAGAGGAATCCTCAGGTTCCGGCACCGACTCCACACAAGGTCTTAGGCCCCGGCATCGACGGGAGAGGAATCCCGAGAGGCCCCGAGCAACTCGCATGGGGACTGGCCTTTCCTGAGGCCACCAGAGCGGGTCCCTGAGGTCCCCGTCGTAAGTCGAGAGCACCTGCCGCAACTCGAGAAAATCCAGGAGGTTCTCCCCTCCAGGCGAGATGAGGCCCATTTCCGCTGAGGCGTCTCGAGGCTAATCACACCTAACCTCTGGAACTTCCAAAGGGTCCTTCACACCCTTGCTGCAACTCAAGAAGTTCCCCGACATACCCGTCTCCACTCGAGAGGAAGCACGAGAGTCCCGCCCACATCCAGAGGAGCCCCGTTTCCGCCTCCTAGCTCGAGAGGAGGGATCCTTTCCCTGCGTGGTCGGGAAAGAATTCCCGGCGTTCCCGTCGCATCTCAAGAGGAGGCGCTCTCCACAGGAAAGGCGAGAGGAACTCCAGGGTCGTGCCACCATTCCCAGAGTCCCCCAGATGTCTCAGTCCATTCCAGGGAAACCTGTTTTCCCTGCACTGCCTCGACTTTCAAGCCGAGGATCGACTCACACCACGGTGGCACGTGGGACAGCCCTGTGGGAAAGCCTCGTGGGAAAGCCTCGTGGGAAAGCCTCGAGGGAAAGCCACAGATCCCTTGATCCACGCGAAGGGAAGCGTGACACTGCTGCTACAGCTCGGGAGGAAAGCGCACGTGCATGCCCCCACTCGAGACGAGGACTGACTCCCCTGGGGAGACTCCAGAAGTACCCCAAGATCCATGTCAGCACTGGAGAGGAATCCTCAGGTTCCGGCACCGACTCCACACAAGATCTTAGGCCCCGGCATCGACGGGAGAGGAATCCCGAGAGGCCCCCGAGCAACTCGCATGGGGACTGGCCTTTCCTGAGGCCACCAGAGCGGGTCCCTGAGGTCCCCGTCGTAAGTCGAGAGCACCTGCCGCAACTCGAGAAAATCCAGGAGGTTCTCCCCTCCAGGCGAGATGAGGCCCATTTCCGCTGAGGCGTCTCGAGGCTAATCACACCTAACATCTGGAACTTCCAAAGGGTCCTTCACACCCTTGCTGCAACTCAAGAAGTTCCCCGACATACCCGTCTCCACTCGAGAGGAAGCACGAGAGTCCCGCCCACATCCAGAGGAGCCCCGTTTCCGCCTCCTAGCTCGAGAGGAGGGATCCTTTCCCTGCGTGGTCGGGAAAGAATTCCCGGCGTTCCCGTCGCATCTCAAGAGGAGGCGCTCTCCACAGGAAAGGCGAGAGGAACTCCAGGGTCGTGCCACCATTCCCAGAGTCCCCCAGATGTCTCAGTCCATTCCAGGGAAACCTGTTTTCCCTGCACTGCCTCGACTTTCAAGCCGAGGATCGACTCACACCACGGTGGCACGTGGGACAGCCCTGTGGGAAAGCCTCGTGGGAAAGTCCTCGAGGGAAAGCCACAGATCCCTTGATCCACGCGAAGGGAAGCGTGACACTGCTGCTACAGCTCGGGAGGAAAGCGCACGTGCATGCCCCCACTCGAGACGAGGACTGACTCCCCTGGGGAGACTCCAGAAGTACCCCAAGATCCATGTCAGCACTGGAGAGGAATCCTCAGGTTTCCGGCACCGACTCCACACAAGGTCTTAGGCCCCGGCATCGACGGGAGAGGAATCCCGAGAGGCCCCCGAGCAACTCGCATGGGGACTGGCCTTTCCTGAGGCCACCAGAGCGGGTCCCTGAGGTCCCCGTCGTAAGTCGAGAGCACCTGCCGCAACTCGAGAAAATCCAGGAGGTTCTCCCCTCCAGGCGAGATGAGGCCCATTTCCGCTGAGGCGTCTCGAGGCTAATCACACCTAACACTCTGGAACTTCCAAAGGGTCCTTCACACCCTTGCTGCAACTCAAGAAGTTCCCCGACATACCCGTCTCCACTCGAGAGGAAGCACGAGAGTCCCGCCCACATCCAGAGGAGCCCCGTTTCCGCCTCCTAGCTCGAGAGGAGGGATCCTTTCCCTGCGTGGTCGGGAAAGAATTCCCGGCGTTCCCGTCGCATCTCAAGAGGAGGCGCTCTCCACAGGAAAGGCGAGAGGAACTCCAGGGTCGTGCCACCATTCCCAGAGTCCCCCAGATGTCTCAGTCCATTCCAGGGAAACCTGTTTTCCCTGCACTGCCTCGACTTTCAAGCCGAGGATCGACTCACACCACGGTGGCACGTGGGACAGCCCTGTGGGAAAGCCTCGTGGGAAAGCCTCGTGGGAAAGCCTCGAGCGAAAGCCACAGATCCCTTGATCCACGCGAAGGGAAGCGTGACACTGCTGCTACAGCTCGGGAGGAAAGCGCACGTGCATGCCCCCACTCGAGACGAGGACTGACTCCCCTGGGGAGACTCCAGAAGTACCCAAGATCCATGTCAGCACTGGAGAGGAATCCTCAGGTTCCGGCACCGACTCCACACAAGGTCTTAGGCCCCGGCATCGACGGGAGAGGAATCCCGAGAGGCCCCCGAGCAACTCGCATGGGGACTGGCCTTTCCTGAGGCCACCAGAGCGGGTCCCTGAGGTCCCCGTCGTAAGTCGAGAGCACCTGCCGCAACTCGAGAAAATCCAGGAGGTTCTCCCCTCCAGGCGAGATGAGGCCCATTTCCGCTGAGGCGTCTCGAGGCTAATCACACCTAACCTCTGGAACTTCCAAAGGGTCCTTCACACCCTTGCTGCAACTCAAGAAGTTCCCCGACATACCCGTCTCCACTCGAGAGGAAGCACGAGAGTCCCGCCCACATCCAGAGGAGCCCCGTTTCCGCCTCCTAGCTCGAGAGGAGGGATCCTTTCCCTAGCGTGGTCGGGAAAGAATTCCCGGCGTTCCCGTCGCATCTCAAGAGGAGGCGCTCTCCACAGGAAAGGCGAGAGGAACTCCAGGGTCGTGCCACCATTCCCAGAGTCCCCCAGATGTCTCAGTCCATTCCAGGGAAACCTGTTTTCCCTGCACTGCCTCGACTTTCAAGCCGAGGATCGACTCACACCACGGTGGCACGTGGGACAGCCCTGTGGGAAAGCCTCGTGGGAAAGCCTCGTGGGAAAGCCTCGAGGGAAAGCCACAGATCCCTTGATCCACGCGAAGGGAAGCGTGACACTGCTGCTACAGCTCGGGAGGAAAGCGCACGTGCATGCCCCCACTCGAGACGAGGACTGACTCCCCTGGGGAGACTCCAGAAGTACCCCAAGATCCATGTCAGCACTGGAGAGGAATCCTCAGGTTCCGGCACCGACTCCACACAAGGTCTTAGGCCCCGGCATCGACGGGAGAGGAATCCCGAGAGGCCCCGAGCAACTCGCATGGGGACTGGCCTTTCCTGAGGCCACCAGAGCGGGTCCCTGAGGTCCCCGTCGTAAGTCGAGAGCACCTGCCGCAACTCGAGAAAATCCAGGAGGTTCTCCCCTCCAGGCGAGATGAGGCCCATTTCCGCTGAGGCGTCTCGAGGCTAATCACACCTAACATCTGGAACTTCCAAAGGGTCCTTCACACCCTTGCTGCAACTCAAGAAGTTCCCCACATACCCGTCTCCACTCGAGAGGAAGCACGAGAGTCCGCCCACATCCTGAGGAGCCCGTTTCCGCCTCCTAGCTCGAGAGGAGGGATCCTTTCCCTGCGTGATCGGGAAGGAATTCCCGGCGTTCCCGTCGCATCTCAAGAGGAGGCGCTCTCCACAGGAAAGGCGAGAGGAACTCCAGGGTCGTGCCACCATTCCCAGAGTCCCCTAGATGTCTCAGTCCATTCCAGGGAAACCTTTTTTCCCTGCACTTCCTCGACTTTCAAGCCGAGGATCGACTCACACCACGGTGGCACGTGGGACAGCCCTGTGGGAAAGCCTCGTGGGAAAGCCTCGTGGGAAAGCCTCGTGGGAAAGCCACAGATCCCTTGATCCACGCGAAGGGCAGCGTGACGCTGCTGCTACAGCTCGGGAGGAAAGCGCACGTGCATGCCCCCACTCGAGACGAGGACTGACTCCCCTGGGGAGACTCCAGAAGAACCCCAAGATCCACGTCTCCCGGGGTCCAGCCCCGGTGGATCCAGGGAATTCGAAGGGTGGACGGCGTTGGCGTGGAAAGACTTGTTTGTTTATTAATGTAAGATTAGATTAAGAAACTATAGTGTAATAAGAAGATTAAGTGGAGGAAGAGGGCTGAATAGCTTGGTTTACGCGGAAGGCCAATAAAATTCCAGACAAGGAATTTGCACCATCTACCTTGGGCCACCGGCGCCCGCTTGAATATCTAAGGGTGCCTCGCCTTAAGCTCCCTTTCGTGCGGGTCTTAACAGCCGGGGCAAGTAAGTAGACCTGGCGAGCCTCCGCGCCCCAGATGGAGATTCAGCCTGAAGTTAAAGTAAAGAGCAGAGAGAGGGAAGGGGAGAGAAGAAGAGAGAGAGAGAGACATGGGGGGAGCCAGAGTCCCAAGAAACCAGGCCGAGAGACTAGTTCGAGAAACCGGTCTGATCCTTTATTGTTCAGAAGGCCTTTTATACTTTTGATAAAACATGGAGATCAATGGGTAACACAGAATTATGTGGCGTTCGCAGCCCAGACTCTTTCTATACATCATTTTGTATACAAAAGGTCTCAGGTGATTTACATTATCTTCTGGCCAAGAGGCTTGTTAACACTTTTTAGCTCTCTTCCTTAATGAATGTTAATTTTGTTTCCCCTGAAGTGTTTTTCTTTAATCTGCATTTCCTTAAAGCATTAAAGTTACATCTCTATAGAACAAAGGTGCAGTGGGATATAACAAAGAAGGTACTTAACTCGAAGATCTAATGTTGCTAATACCAGGTCTACTACTTGTTTTTCTATATACCAACTATATCTAAAAATAAAGGATATGAAAATTTGGCAGCAAGCATTGACTCAACAAATGAAACTTTTAATCAGTCCTATTCTAAAGATTTTGACTCTTCGGAAGCCCCTACATTCCTAGGATGTTTTAAGCTTCCTGTGCCTCCTGCGGTCAGGAGGCCTCAAACAATCACACTCGCAGAGTCCTGCAGGCAGGCTAGAAAGCCATCGAAGGGGTTTTTGGATTGAAACACTCTTTCAAATGCAGAAGACTAAAGCCCTGAATTGACTTTTTCCAGAAAATGTCAGAAGAGTGGAAAAGCAGAGCACAAAAGCCGGCAGATTTTTGTTGGGGTACATGCTTAGGAATTTCCAGAGGGGTCCCTGAAGTCTGAGCACGCCTTGCGTATGTCAGTTTCCTTCCTCATGACCTTGTCACGGGCGGGATTCCTCACACTGGCTTCCGGCATCTCCCCCTTCTTTATTATTTTTTAAAAAAATTAGGTGCAGATCAGTCGCGAGATTCTGAATGCTCTGCCGAAGAGTCCTGACAACACAAGGAAGCACGATTACAAGGAGCAGGATTATGGCACCCACAGCAGCATAGCTAGAAACAGTAGTCAGAAGAGTTTTTCCAGAAATGAAGTCAGAGAAGGTGTGGAAAAAGTCATTGGCTTCTCCTGCGGCAGTAAAATCTAATCGAGAGTGTTCCAAGGTCTGAATCTGATTATGAAGTTTCCCTAAGTCTAAACTAATATCTGAGCTGTTCCAAACACCTAAAATATGATTTTTGACTCTCTCCCATTCAAAATCTGTCTCATTTACTTTCAGGGATGTAACACATATCCACCGGTAATCAGCATGACATGAAAGAGCCATTTTCACTTTCAGACTCTGTAATTCAGTCCCAATATGCATTACTGCTTCTTCTAAGGCATCAACCCTTATTTCTAGCTTCCTATCTATAATTTCCTGGGTTGCCAGCGTTAAAGAAACATTTTTGGATACGGTATCAACATATTGGGCAGTATGCACTTGTTGAGACAATGACAATGCCGCCACAGTAACAGAAGTAATTGCAGTTATCAAAGCCGATATTCCCAAAACAAGTAAGCCCACAAACCGTCGTGTCCGCATTAAATCTTGTAGCCGTTGCAGTACAGCTAGGCCATGGTTATCATACCAATACGTGGCTACAGTTACAGGTACCATGAGATAGGACGGACGTTTTAAAACCATGAAAGAGCAAATTTTATATTGAGGAGTTAAACAGGATGAAAGCATACATTGTTCACAAGACACTACATGGGGTCCACCTGTATAATTCAATTGTATGTTAAGTCTTTCAGAATCATTAGTGAAAAGAAAAACATAAGGAGAGGGTAAACAAGCTAAAATAGAGTAGGTAGAGGTATTCTTTGGTCGGATTAAAATAATAGGGGCGGTGGCTGCAAGGGCTCTCCAAATTTCTGGCTGCCAAAAGGTTTTACCTCTAGTCGTATAAGACAGCATAGGGGGTACAAATTGGTTATGATGCCGTCTGGTGGCAACTAACGGCCAAGAAACTGAATATTTTTTCCAATTATCCAATCTATTGATAAAGCCATCGTCAGACTCAGGGTCTTGACCTGGATTTGGGTTGCTCCAGTCCTGAATTGCACAATTTCTTCCTCCCGGCATATTGTAATCTATTTTCGAGTTATAAATACAAGACTTCCAAATCGGATATCCTGAATGATCATCTATAGTTTTCCAAATAACATCTGAGGGAGCAACATCGTCACAATTTGGATAGTCTGATGGAGTTTTGAGAGACAAGGACTTATAGGGGCCAAGGACCCCAGGCATATGGGCTCGTAATATCCAAGCAGACCGATCCCCTTTAGATGCAAATTTAGAGGTTGGGGAATCTGTCATAACTGCTTTTGTGGAGGCTCCAACGCATCCTGTCTTGGTAAAGAAATCTCCTGTAAGGCCAGGAGGAAAATTAAAGCAAACAGGAAAATCATCTGCTAGTCCTTTAAAGGTATAATTGAAATTAATAGGGTATTGGTCTTTTGTATAGGAAGTATAAGATCCTCCCAAAAGGCGAGGCTGGTCTGTACTAACTCGTATGGGGTCACTGTTCCAAGTAACAACTTGGAAAGTTGGAGGATCCGGGAGAAACGCCCAATATTTGGTTGGAATGGGAGCAGCGCTTACCTGGCAAGAGAGCAAGGCAAGCATGGCAATAAACACCTTTTCAGGAGAGACTGACGATCCCTGTAGGGTAGCTATCCCCTGTGCCTGGCGACAGAGGGCTTTAATCTGTCCCCAGGTAGGTAAGGAGGCTTGTTGGGTTGACTGAGCTGGGCGTCCTAATGGATTCCTGCGAGGCAAAAAATCAGGGGGCGCAATATCCTGTATCTGAAGTCGTGACATCTGTCCAGTGGGTGGCTCCGCTCCTCGCCTATCCGGGATCTCCAATGTCAGCTGTCCTGGGGTCAGCGGCATTTCCCGTGCTGGCGGGGGGAGCGGAGGAAGAGGGAGTTTCTTCCTTTTTAGAGATCGCGGTGGCGGGGGATTCTGATATCCGGGGAGCTGAGACATGGCGAATTAGTCTGTCTGGAACCCAAATCGGAGCGTCCGCGTCCTGTGGAAAAACACAAGCATACCCTCGCCCACTGGTTAATAAGGGGTCAGGACCTTTCCATTGTCCGGAGAGAAGGTCCCTCCATTTTACTAATGGTTTTGCATTCAATTGCTCTGGGCACCAATGGCGAAGCATTGCAGTGTTTCCGGATGAATCAGTATTTAAGTTATTTATTACGAAAAGAGCATGTTTCAAAATCTGATGGGGGGAACTATATTTAAATTCCCCTTCTTTTAGTTTTTGAATATGGATTTTCAGTGTTTGATGTGCTCTTTCCACAATGGCTTGTCCTTGCGGGTTATAAGGGATGCCGGTGTTATGTTTAATTTGAAATCTTGTACAGAATTGCTGAAAAGATTTAGAAGTGTAAGCAGGGGCATTATCAGTTTTTAAAGCTTTTGGCAAGCCCAGATAGGAAAAGCATGTAAAAAGATGTTGTATTACATCTTTTACTGCTTCCCCTGTACGAGCAGTGGCAATAATAACATGAGAGAAGGTATCTACAGTTACATGAACAAAAGACAGTTTTCCAAACGAAGAGACATGGGTTACATCCATTTGCCAGAGTGCATTAGGTTTGAGACCGCGAGGGTTAACTCCCAGAGGCAAAGCATTCACGGTAGTAGGACAATGTGAACAAGAACGAACAATCTCTCGGGCAGATTCTCGAGGAATTTGAAACTGGTATCGTAAGGCAGTGGCATTCTGATGATGAAGTGAGTGAGAAGCTCGAGCTTCTTCAAAAACAGAAGCCACTGAAATCCTGGTTAACGAATCTGCCAATTCATTGAGAGCATTTAAAGGGCCAGGCAGGCCGGAATGAGCTCGAATGTGGCCGATAAAGAACGCCCGATTTCTTTTCCAAATTTGCTGCTGCAGTCTAGTTAACAAATGGTAGATAGCGGTTTTGTTTTCAGGCAAAACTGCAGTCTCAATGTGTGGAAACAGCCTGACCACATACTGAGAGTCAGAATAAAGGTTAAATTCTTTCTCTGCAAACATAACAAAGGCCTCAATAACAGCTGTGATTTCAGCTCTTTGAGCTGAAGTTTCTTGTGTTTCCAAAAGTTTCTGATGATCTCTTGTGACTATAGAGGCTCTACCATTAGCCGATCCATCAGTAAAGACTACCTGAGCATCTGAAATAGGGAACTGTTTACACCGGACAGGAAAAATAACTGGATGGTTAGACATAAAATTTAGCAAAACATGTGAGGGTAAATGATGCAAAATTTGACCACAGTAATTCCCTATAGCAATCTGCCAGTCTTCATCAAACATTAGAAGAGCATCAAGCTACTCCTTATTATATGGAATTACAATCTCTGATGGCTCCTTACCAAACAATTCAATGCTCCGCTTCCTTCCTTTTAGCATTAATGTGGCAATTGAACCAGGATAAGAAGCCACGACTTTTTTAGCTTGGGTGGGAAGATGGATCCATTCTAAAGGGCCGCCTTGCCACAGAACTCCCGTAGGCGCCACTGGAGTAGCTAGGCAAAGGAACTGCCAAGTCATCGTCAAATCAATTCTTTTTACATAGCTATTCGATAAGGCTGCTTCTACTTTGCCTAGGGCTTCTTGAGCCTCAGCTGTTAATTGTCTTTTAGAGGTTGGATCAGGATCCCCGCGTAAAATGTTAAAAAGAGGTTTTAATTCGGCAGTGGTTAATTTTAAATATGGCCTAATC
Source organism: Capra hircus (assembly GCF_001704415.2). NCBI lineage: Eukaryota > Metazoa > Chordata > Mammalia > Artiodactyla > Bovidae > Capra > Capra hircus. The sequence goes on from NW_017215458.1 coordinate 14,482, forward strand.
CAATTAATATCACCTAAAAGTTTTTGATAATCATTTAAAGTAATAAGATGGTCTTTTCTCAATTGCAACGGGGTATGAGTCACCGTTTCCGAATTTATGACTCTCCCTAAGTAAGTTATGGGCGGATTGATTTGAATTTTTTCTGGGGCAATTTTTAGGCTTCTGTCTGTCAATGCCTGGGTCAGGTCCTGGAGGACAGTTTGCAGGTGAACTCTATCAGGATGAGCTATTAAAATATCATCCATATAGTGAATCATATATACGTGTTCATATTTAACCCTAATATCTTGTAGAGCGGCATTAACAAATTTTTGGCATAAGGTAGGGCTATTTTTCATTCCCTGAGGCAAAACTTTCCACTGAAACCTTAAGTAAGGCTGCTTAAGATTTTCTGATGGCAGACTAAAGGCAAATCGCTTTTTATCTTCAGGATTTAAGGGAATAGTGAAAAAACAATCTTGTAAATCAATAACAATTATATTATATCCCTCTGGAACGGCTACTGGGGAAGGGAGCCCAGGCTGTAAGGCCCCCATGTCCTCCATGGTGGCATTAATAGCTCTCAAATCCTGTAAAAGTCGCCGTTTACCAGATTTTTTCTTAATGACAAAAATAGGAGTGTTCCAGGGGCTATTGGAGGGCTCAATATGTCCCAATTCTAATTGTTCAAAGATTAATGCTTTAGCTGCCAGTAATTTTTCCTTATGCAGAGGCCATTGTTCTACCCACACCGGATCTTGAGATTTCCATGTAATGGGGTCGGCAGCAAAAACAATGGCCTCCATTATAAATTTGGATATCCCAATCCAGCACGTAACTTGCGAGGAGTTGGGCAAATTGGCTCAATTATCCCTGTCTGTTGTTTACCCAATCCTTTTGATGGATCATAGCCCATCTGCAACATCTGAGAGGTCACTTTATCATCAGGGCTAAAAAGTAACACTCCCATTTGAGACAGCACGTCCCTCCCCCACAGGGTAAAGGGGAGTGAAGGGACTACATACGGTTGGAAAGTTCCACGGGTATCCTCAAATTGCCAATCTAAAATTTTTGCACTTTTGGCTACTGTGGGGGCTCTTCCTATCCCCACCAAGTTATTTTCAGTAGTATGTGTGGGCCAGGAGCTGGGCCAGTCTTTTCCTGAAATGCAAGAAACGTCTGCTCCTGTGTCTAATAACCCCACAATAGACTTGCCATTAATCAGAATAGTTTTCATAGGACGTTTCTGAGTAATTTCTGTTATCCAAAAAACCATATCACTAGACCCAAATCCTTTATCCTGCCTTTCATTCTGAGTAGCTGTGTGCCCAATTGCAGTGTGGTAAGGCAAAAGCAAAAGTTGGGCTATTCTTTGTCCCTGATGTATTTGGAAAGTTTTAATTGGGGGTGAAATCATTATCTGGATTTCTCCTGTATAATCTGAGTCAATTACTCCAGGGATGATTGTGAGACCTTGCATAGCTAAGGAACTTCTGCCTAGTATAATTCCTAGTAAACCTGTTGGTAATGGGCCTTTAACTCCTGTAGGGATTTTCACAGTGGGGCTATCTGGTGTTAATATTGCTGAGGTGGTGGAACTGAGGTCCAGTCCTGCGCTGCCTGGGGTTGCTCTGATGAGTTCTGCGATGGGACGAAGGGAATGAATGGGTTCAGTGAGGCTGCCCCAATTGTTGTCGGGGCCTGAGGCTGGCCCCTCAATCCGTTTCCCGACTGCTGGTCGGGGCCCAAAAAGGCTCCATTTCTATGGAATTGTGACCTACATTCTTTTGCCCAATGATATCCTTTTTGACAACGAGGGCAGAGAGATCTAGGGAGATTAGTATGCACAGAATTAGGCAGAGAAGAACCGGTTGCTTTTTGGGGACAAGCTCGCATAAAGTGCCCTTCCCGTCCGCAAGAGAAGCAGGCCTTGGATAAACCAATATTCTGGCCTGGACTACTGGAATGACTCTTTGACGGGTTATTTTTATTTGTAAAAAAGGACTGTACTGCCTGCTGGTAAGAATTTCCCTTTATGGCTGCAGCTATGGCAACGCCCTGCATCATTGCTGGTCCTACATCTGCACATTGCCTGATATAATCTATTATTTCCCCAGTTTTTTTTATAGGACGTAAAATGGCCTGGCAGGTAGAATTAGCATTTTCAAATGCCAGTTGTTTTATCAATATACTAGCTGCCTCAGTATTGGAAATTACTCTGTTGACTGCCTCTGCAAGTCTTGATATAAAGTCTTCATATGGCTCTTCTGGTTTTGTTTAACATTTGAGAAGGACGAGGTAGATTCTTTCCCTTCAGGCAACAAACGCCAAGCCCCAAGGGCGCAGGCGGTTACTTGATCTAAAGTAGTTTTGTCTAATCCCATTTGATCTCTAAGTGTTCCGAAATCATTAGTCCCTGCCAACATACTTTTTATAATATATCTTGGGCCATATTTTTGGTTAGCATCAGCCTGTTTTTGGGCAAGATCTTCATATTCAGTTCTCCAAAGTACATATTGACCTCCAGACAGACAAGCTTTAGCGACTGTCTTCCAGTCATGGGGTGTCATCCATCTGCCCGCTAAAGCCTCCACCAATGATACAGTATACGGGGCTTTAGGCCCATACAAAGCACAAGCCTGTTTGAGTTCTTTAATCATTTTCATTGGAATGGGTTCCCAGTGGGGGGCTGTTCTGCCGCCGCTGCCACCAAATATTATGGGGAAACAAGCCTCAAGGTGGGGATCAAGTTCATCATCTGGGCTAGAGAAAACCCTTCTTCGGGGAGCTTCTAGTGGAGGCCCTTCACCCTTATAGGGAGGGGGCGGCAAGGGGTGTCCTATGTCACTTTCTTCGTACTTTGGGAATTTTTTATCCGTTTTGTGTTTAGGTCTTACGGATGTTTTACCTGGGGATGTCTGCCTTAAGCTCTCAGGTGCATATATCCTGATGGGGGACATTTGTCTTGAGCCTCTGGAAGCAGAAGGCTTAATTAAGGAAATTTCTCTTGAATTTCTGGAAGCAGGTGGTCTGGTTGGGGAAGTTTTTATTAAGCTCTTTGGAGCAGATAATCTAATTGGAGAAGTTTCTCTTAAACTCCTTGGAGCATCTTTATTTAATAAAGACCAATCCTCATCAGAATGATCTTGACTTACTTCCTTTTCCAGATCTTCCTCATCTGAAACCTGCTCTTTTTTGTCATCTCTATCTATTACCTTTTCTTGGGCAGTCATTGCAGCTATCATTTGATTCAACTGCCGATAGCTAGGTGTAGCCTCCTTTTCATCACTCTCCTCTTCGATAGATACCTTTTTATCTGCACTTTCCTCTTTAAGGTGTACCTTTTCAGATTCAGGGGCAGGGTCTAGAGCGTCCCTAATTATATTCCATAAGGAAAAGGCGTCAGTAGGCACCTTTTCTGAGCCATGTTCAGCATGGTAAGTTTTTAGTTGTTTTCCTACTCTCTCCCAGGTGTCTAAGTTAACAGTGCCTTCTTCTGGAAACCAGGGACACTGTTCTTGTACAAAGGAAAAAAATGAATGAATATTGGATTTTTTAACTTTAATTCCTCGTTTAGTTAGTAACTGCAAGATTACTCCTATAAAAAGCTGTCTTTCTTTTGATTCACTGTTACCCATGTCAGAAAATTAAGTCTTATAGAAAAGTCTACCTCAACAAAAGGTTTTACCTTTGGCGAGGGGGGTTTTGTTTTTAACCCTAGGATAGCAGGTTTCTTTTCAACCTCTAGAGCACCAGGTTTCTCTTAAACCCTTGAACACTTCCCACTTTTCCTCACCCTGTCTATCCTACAGGGGGGTCCGCGGCACCCTGAGTGGGGTCCTAGCCGTCCCGAACACTCAACACTGGGGAGTACCCGAAAGTACTCCGGGGGGAGTGATTAAGTCACTCCGGGGGGAGCAACAGAGAGTGCTCTGGGGGGAGCAACGGAGAGTGCTCCGGGGGGAGCAGCAGAGAGTGCTCCGGGGGGAGCTTTTGCTCCGAGGAACGTACCTTCGAATAGCCTGTTCCGGGCACCACGTGCTGGGGTCCAGCCCCTGTGGATCCAGGGAATTCGAAGGGTGGACGGCGTTGGCGTGGAAAGACTTGTTTGTTTATTAATGTAAGATTAGATTAAGAAACTATAGTGTAATAAGAAGATTAAGTGGAGGAAGAGGGCTGAATAGCTTGGTTTACGCGGAAGGCCAATAAAATTCCAGACAAGGAATTTGCACCATCTACGTTGGGCCACCGGCGCCCGCTTGAATATCTAAGTGTGCCTCGCCTTAAGCTCCCTTTCGTGCGGGTCTTAACAGCCGGGGCAAGTAAGTAGACCTGGCGAGCCTCCGCGCCCCAGATGGAGATTCAGCCTGAAGTTAAAGTAAAGAGCAGAGAGAGGGAAGGGGAGAGAAGAAGAGAGAGAGAGAGACATGGGGGAAGCCAGAGTCCCAAGAAACCAGGCCGAGAGACTAGTTCGAGAAACCGGTCCGATCCTTTATTGTTCAGAAGGCCTTTTATACTTTTGATAAAACATGGAGATCAATGGGTAACACAGAATTATGTAGCGTTCACAGCCCAGACTCTTTCTATACATCATTTTGTATACAAAAGGTCTCAGGTGATTTACATTATCTTCTGGCCAAGAGGCTTGTTAACACTTTTTAGCTCTCTTCCTTAATGAATGTTAATTTTGTTTCCCCTGAAGTGTTTTTCTTTAATCTGCATTTCCTTAAAGCATTAAAGTTACATCTCTATAGAACAAAGGTGCAGTGGGATATAACAAAGAAGGTACTTAACTCGAAGATCTAATGTTGCTAATACCAGGTCTACTACTTGTTTTTCTATATGCCAACTATATCTAAAAATAAAGGATATGAAAATTTGGCAGCAAGCATTGACTCAACAAATGAAATTTTAATCAGTCCTATTCTAAAGATTTTGACTCTTCGGAAGCCCCTACATTCCTAGGATGTTTTAAGCTTCCTGTGCCTCCTGCGGTCAGGAGGCCTCAAACAATCACACTCGCAGAGTCCTGCAGGCAGGCTAGAAAGCCATCGAAGGGGTTTTTGGATTGAAACACTCTTTCAAATGCAGAAAACTAAAGCCCTGAATTGACTTTTTCCAGAAAATGTCAGAAGAGTGGAAAAGCAGAGCACAAAAGCCGGCAGATTTTTGTTGGGGTACATGCTTAGGAATTTCCAGAGGGGTCCCTGAAGTCTGAGCACGCCTTGCGTATGTCAGCTTCCTTCCTCATGACCTTGTCACGGGCGGGATTCCTCACACTGGCTTCCGGCACATGTCAGCACTGGAGAGGAATCCTCAGGTTCCGGCACCGACTCCACACAAGGTCTTAGGCCCCAGCATCGAAGGGAGCGAATCCCGAGAGGCCCCGAGCAACTCGCATGGGGACTGGCCTTTCCTGAGGTCACCAGAGCGGGTCCCTGAGGTCCCCGTCGTAAGTCGGAGAGCACCTGCCTGCAACTCGAGAAAATCCAGGAGGTTCTCCCCTCCAGGCGAGATGAGGCCCATTTCCGCTGTAGGCGTCTCGAGGCTAATCACACCTAACCTCTGGAACTTCCAAAGGGTCCTTCACACCCTTGCTGCAACTCAAAGAAGTTCCCGACATACCCGTCTCCACTCGAGAGGAAGCACGAGAGTCCCGCCCACATCCAGAGGAGCCCCGTTTCCGCCTCCTAGCTCGAGAGGAGGGATCCCTTTCCTGGCGTGGTCAGGAAAGAATTCCCGGCGTTCCCGTCGTATGTCAAGAGGAGCCGATCTCCACAGGAAAGGCGAGAGGAACTCCAGGGTCGGTGCCACCATTCCCAGAGTCCCCCAGATGTCTCAGTCCATTCAGGGAAACCTGTTTTCCCTGCACTGCCTCGACTTTCAAGCGAGGATCGACTCACACCACGGTGGCACGTGGGACAGCCCGTGGGAAAGCCTCGTGGGAAAGCCTCGTGGGAAAGCCTCGAGGGAAAAGCCACAGATCCCTTGATCCACGCGAAGGGAGCGTGACACTGCTGCTACAACTCGGGGAGGAAAGCGCACGGAATGGGGTCATCTCGCCGAGGAAACCTCCTGGATTGTTTCTAGTGTAGCGCAGGTGCGTTCTCGACTTCTACGACGGGACCTCAGGAGACCCGTCGCGTGGGCCCAGAAAGGCCAGTCCCCAGTGCGAGTTGATCGGGGGCCTCTCGGGTCTTCTCTCCGGTCCATGCGGAGCGCTAAGACCTTGTGGTGATTCGGGCCGGAACTAGAGGATTCCTCTCCAAGTCTGCAGCATGGATCTTGCGGGTACACTCGGAGTCTCCCAGGGGAGTCAGTCCTCGTCTCAGTGGGGCATGCACGTGCGCTTCTCTCCGAACTGAGCAGCAATGTGTCACGCTTCCCGTCCGTGGATCAAGGGATCAGTGCGCTTTCCCTCGGGCTTTCCCATCGAGGCTTTCCACGAGGCTTTCCACAGGGCTGTCCCGTCTGCCACCGTGGGGTAGCGATCCTCGGCCTGAAAGTCGAGGCAGTGCAGGAAAACAGTTTTCCTGCAATAGACTGAGGCTGACAAATCTGGGGGACACTGAGAATGGTGGCATGACACTGGACTTCCCCTCTCGCCTTTCCTTGTGGAAGCCGCCTCCTCTTGAGATGGGACGCGGACGTCCGGGAATTCTTTCCCGACCACGAGGGAAAGGAATCCTCCATGAGCTAGAGGCCGAAACGCGGCTCCTCTCGGATCGTGGCGCGGACTCTCGTGCTTCCTCTCGAGTGGCAGACGGGTATGTCGGCGGGAACTTCTTGAGTTGCCACAAGGGTGTGAAGGACCCTTTTGGAAGTTTCCAGAGTTAGTGTGATTAAGCCTGAGACGCCTCACGCGGAAATGGCTATCTCGGCTGGAGGCGAGAAACCTCCTGGATTTTCTCGAGTTGCGGCAGGTCGCTCGACTTACGAGGGACCTTCAGGCGACCGCTCTGGTGGCCTCAGGAAAGGCCCGTCCCCAATGCGAGTTGTCGGGGCCTCTCGGATTCCTCTTTGTCGATGCTCGGGCCTAAGCTTGTGTGGATGCAGGTGCCGAAACCTGAGGATTCCTCCCAGTGCTGACATGGATCTTGGGGTACTTCTGGCAGTCTCCCAGGGGGAGTCAATTCCTCGTCTCGAGTGGGGATGCACGTGCGCTTTCCTCGCGAGCTGAGCAGCAGTGTCACGCTTCCCTTGCCGTGGATCAAGGGATCTGTGGCTTCTCGAGCCGGGCTTTCCCAGAGGCCTCCCACAAGGCTTTCCCACGTGGCACCGTAGTGTGAGCGATTTCGAGCTTGAAAGTCGAGGCAGTTGCAGGAAAACAGTTTCCTGGAATGGACTGAGACATCTGGGGGACTCTGGGAATGGTGCGCCCAGATCTGAGTTCTCTCGCTTTCCTGTGGAGACCGCCTCCTCTTGAGATGCACCGAGGATACGCTGGGAATTCTTTCCCCACCACGCGGGAAAGAATCCCTCTCTCGAGCTAGACGGCGGAAACGGGCTCCTCTGGATGTGCGCGGACTCCGTGCTTCCTTCGCAGTGGAGACGGTATGTCGGGGAACTTCTTGAGTTTGCGCAAGGGTGTGAAGGACCCTTTGGAAGTCCAAGTGTTAGGATGTGATAGACCTCAGGACGCCTCAGCACGAAATGGCCTCATCTCGCCTGGAGGGGAACCTCCTGGATTTTCTCGCAGTTGCCGGCAGGTGCTCTCGACTTACGAGGGGACCTCAGGGACCCGCTCTGGTGGCCTCAGGAAAGGCACCCCATGCGAGTTGCTCGGGGGCCCCTCTCGGTATTCCTCTCCCGTCTGAAGCCGGGCCTAAGGTCTTGTGTGGAGTCGGTGCCGGAACCTGAGATTCCTCTCCAGTGCTGACATGGATCTTGGGGTACTTCTGGAGTTTCCAGGGAAGTCAGTCCTGCGCTCGAGTGAGGGAATGCAGTGCGCTTTTCCTCCCGAGCTGTAGCAGCCAGTGTCACCTTTCCCTTCGCTGGGATCAAGGGATCTGGGCTTTCCCTCAGGCTTTCCGAGGCTTTCCCACGAGGCTTTCCCACAGGGCTGTCCCAGTGCCACCATGGTGTGAGTCGATCCGCTTGAAAGTCGAGGCAAGTGCCTGGGGAAAACAGGTTCCCTGGAATGGACTGAGACAATCTGGGGACTCTGGAAGGTGGGGACGACCCTGAGTTTCCTCTCGCCTTTCCTGTGAGAGCGCCCCCTCTGAGATGCGACGGAGGCCGGAATTCTTTCCGACCACCAGGGAAAAGGATCCCTCCTTCTCGAGTAGCGGAGGCGGAAACGGGCTCTCTGGATGTGGGCGGGACTCTCGCTGCCCTCTAGAGCACGAGACGGGCTATGTCGGGGAACTTCTTGATTGCAAAAGGTGTGAAGACTTTGGAAGTTCAGCAGGTTATGTGTGATTAGGCTGAGACGCCTCAGAGGAAATGCGGCCTCACATCTCTGGAGGGGAGAACTCCCTGGATTTTCTTGGTTGGGCAGGTGCTGTCTTCGACTTAGCGAGCGACCCGCAGGGACCCGCTCTGTGGCCTCAGAAAAGGCCAGTCTCCATGCGGAGTTGCTTGGGGCCTCTCGGATTTCCTCTCCCTTCGATGCCGGCCCTAAGACCTTGGTGTGGAGTTGTGCCGGAACCGAGGATTCCCTCCAGTGCTGAGCATGGATCTTGGCAGGGTACTTCTGGAGGTCCCAGGGGAGTCAGTCCTCGCTCGAGTTGGGGCATGCGCACGTGCGCTTTCCCTCCCGAGCTGTAGCAGCAGTGTCAGCTTCCCTTCGCGTGGAATCAAGGATCTGTGGCTTTCCCCGAGGCTTTTCCACGAGGCTTTCCACAGTCGGCTGCTCCCACGTGCCACCGTGTTGAGTCGATCTCGCTTGAAAGTCGAGTGCAGTGCAGGGAAAACAGGTTTCCCGAATGGACTGAGACATCTGGGACTCTAGAATGGTGGCACGACCCTGGAGTTCCTCTCGCCTTTCCTGTGGAGAGCGCCTCCTCTTGAGATGCCGACGGAACGCCAGGGAATTCTTTCCCGACCACGCAGGGAAAGGATCCCTCTCTCGAGCTAGGAGGGAAAACGGAGCTCCTCTCGATGTGGGCGGACTCTCGCTGCTTCCTCTCGAGTGGAGACGGGTATGTCGGGAACTTCTTGAGTTGCAGCAAGGGTGTAAGGACCCTTTGGAAGTTCCAGAGTATGTAGGTGATTAGCCTCGAAACGCCTCAGGGAAATGGCCTCATCTCGCCTGGAGGGAGAACCTTCCTGGATTTTCTCGAGTTGCGGCAGTGTTCTCCACTTACGACGGGGACCTCAGGGACCCGCTTTCTGTGCCTCAGGAAAGGCCAGTCGTCCCATGCGAGTTGCTCGGGGGCCTCTCGGGATTCCTCTCCCCTCGATCGGGGCCTAAGATCTTGTGTGGAGATCAGGTGCGGAACCTGAGGATTCCTTCCAGTGCTGACTGGATCTTGGTACTTCTGGAGTCTCCCCAGGGGACGTCAGTCCTCGTCTCGAGTGGGGCATGCACGTGC
>NW_017215459.1:0-13899 GCF_001704415.2 Capra hircus
AGTTCCCAGTGTTTCCCGGCGCATCTCAAGAGGAGGCGATCTCCACAGGAAAGGCGAGGAACTCCAGGATCTTTGCCACCATTCCAGAGTCCCCAGATGTCTCAGTCCATTCCAGGGAAATCTGTTTTCCCCTGAACTGCCTCGACTTTCAAGCGAGGATCGACTCACACACGGTGACACGTGGGTCAGCCCTGTGGAAAGCCTCGTGGGAAAGCCTCGTGGGAAAGCCTCGTGGGAAAACCTCGAGGGAAAGCCACAGATCCCTTGATCCACGCGAAGGGAAGCGTGACACTGCTGCTACAGCTCTGGAGGAAAGCGCAAACTGCATGCCCCACATGAGACGAGGACTGACTCCCCTGGGGAGTCTCCAGAAGTAGCCCAAGATCCATGTCAGCACTGGAGAGGAATCCTCAGGTTCAGCACCGACTCCACACAAGGTCTTAGGTCCCGGCATCGATGGGAAAGGAATCCCGAGAGGCCCCCGAGAAACGCGCATGTGGACTGGCCTTAACTGAGGCCACCAGAGCGGGTCCCTGTGATCCCCGTCGTACGTCGAGAGCACCTGCAGCAACTCGAGAAAATCCAGGAGGTTTTCCCCTCCAGGCGAGATGAGGCCCATTTCCGCAGAGGCGTCTCGAGGCTAATCAAACCTAAACTCTGGAACTTCCAAAGGGTCCTTCACACCCTTGATGCAACTCAAGAATTTCCCCGACATACCCGTCTCCACTCGAGAGGAAGCACGAGAGTCCCGCCCACATCCAGAGGAGCCCCGATTCCACCTTTTAGCTCGAGAGGTTTGATCCTTTCCCTGCGTGGTCGGGAAAGAAGTCGCAGCATTCCCGTCGAATCTCAAGAGGAGGCGCTCTCCAGAGGAAAGGCGAGAGGAACTCCAGGGTCGTGCCACCATTCCCAGAGTCCCCCAGATGTCTCAGTCCATTCCAGGGAAACCTGTATTCCCTGCACTGCCTCGACTTTCAAGTCGAGGTTCGACTCACACCACAGTGGCACGCGGTACAGCCCTGTGGGAAAGCCTCGTGGGAAAGCCTCGAGGGAAAGCCACAGATCCCTTGATCCATGCGAAGGGAAGCGGGACACTGCTGCTACAGCTCGGGAGGAAAGCGCACGTGCATGGCCCCACTCGAGACGAGTACTGACACCCCTGGGGGGACTCCAGAAGTACCCCATATCCATGTCAGAAGTGGAGAGGAATCCTCAGGTTCCGGCACCGACTCCAAACAAGGTCTTAGACCCCGGCATCATCGGGGGAGGAATCCCGAGAGGCCCCAGAGCAACGCACATGGGGACTGGCCTTTCCTGAGGCCACCAGAGCGGGTCCCTGAGGTCCCCATCGTAAGTCGAGAGCACCTGCCGCAACTCCAGAAAATCCAGGAGGTTCTCCCCTCCAGGCGAGATGAGGCCCATTTCCGCTGAGGCAACTACGGGGTAATCACACTTAAACTCTGGAAATTCCAAAGGGTCCTTCACACCCTTGCTGCAAATCACGAAGTTCTCCGACATACCCGTCTCCACTCTAGAGGAATCGGAGAGTCGCGTCCATATCCAGAGTGGCCCCGTTTCCGCCTGCTAGCTCGAGAGGAGGGATCCTTTCCCTGCGTGGTCGAGAAAGAATTCCTAGCGTTCCCGTCGCATCTCAAGAGGAGGCGCTCTCCACAGGAAAGGCGAGAAGAACTCCAGGATCAGGCCCCATTCCCAGAGTCCCCCAGATGTCTCAGTCCATTCCAGGGAAACCTGTTTTCCCTGCACTGCCTTGACTTTCAAGCCGAGGATCGACTCACACCACGGTGGCACGTGGGACAGCCCTGTGGGAAAGCCTCCTGGGAAAGCCTCGTGGGAAAGCCTCCTGGGAAAGCCTCGAGGGAAAGCCACAGATCCCTTGATCCTCGCGAATGGATCTCGGATACTTCTGAGTCTCCTCAGGGGAGTCAAAGCCTACGTTCGATGGCCATGCACGGGACTGCTCCCTGGGAGACCCAGCAGTGTCGCAGTTCCATTCGCGAGGATCAAGGGATCTGTGGCTTTCCCTCGAGGCTTTCCCAGGAGGCTTTCCCACGAGGCTTTCCCAGGAGGCTTTCCCACAGGGCTGTCCCACGTGCCACCGTGGTGTGAGTCGATCCTCGGCTTGAAAGTCAAGGCAGTGCAGGGAAAACAGGTTTCCCTGGAATGGACTGAGACATCTGGGGGACTCTGGGAATGGGGCCTGATCCTGGAGTTCTTCTCGCCTTTCCTGTGGAGAGCGCCTCCTCTTGAGATGCGACGGGAACGCTAGGAATTCTTTCTCGACCACGCAGGGAAAGGATCCCTCCTCTCGAGCTAGCAGGCGGAAACGGGGCCACTCTGGATATGGACGCGACTCTCCGATTCCTCTAGAGTGGAGACGGGTATGTCGGAGAACTTCGTGATTTGCAGCAAGGGTGTGAAGGACCCTTTGGAATTTCCAGAGTTTAAGTGTGATTACCCCGTAGTTGCCTCAGCGGAAATGGGCCTCATCTCGCCTGGAGGGGAGAACCTCCTGGATTTTCTGGAGTTGCGGCAGGTGCTCTCGACTTACGATGGGGACCTCAGGGACCCGCTCTGGTGGCCTCAGGAAAGGCCAGTCCCCATGTGCGTTGCTCTGGGCCTCTCGGGATTCCTCCCCCGATGATGCCGGGGTCTAAGACCTTGTTTGGAGTCGGTGCCGGAACCTGAGGATTCCTCTCCACTTCTGACATGGATATGGGGTACTTCTGGAGTCCCCCCAGGGGTGTCAGTACTTCGTCTCGAGTGGGGCCATGCACGTGCGCTTTCCTCCCGAGCTGTAGCAGCAGTGTCCCGCTTCCCTTCGCATGGATCAAGGGATCTGTGGCTTTCCCTCGAGGCTTTCCCACGAGGCTTTCCCACAGGGCTGTACCGCGTGCCACTGTGGTGTGAGTCGAACCTCGACTTGAAAGTCGAGGCAGTGCAGGGAATACAGGTTTCCCTGGAATGGACTGAGACATCTGGGGGACTCTGGGAATGGTGGCACGACCCTGGAGTTCCTCTCGCCTTTCCTCTGGAGAGCGCCTCCTCTTGAGATTCGACGGGAATGCTGCGACTTCTTTCCCGACCACGCAGGGAAAGGATCAAACCTCTCGAGCTAAAAGGTGGAATCGGGGCTCCTCTGGATGTGGGCGGGACTCTCGTGCTTCCTCTCGAGTGGAGACGGGTATGTCGGGGAAATTCTTGAGTTGCATCAAGGGTGTGAAGGACCCTTTGGAAGTTCCAGAGTTTAGGTTTGATTAGCCTCGAGACGCCTCTGCGGAAATGGGCCTCATCTCGCCTGGAGGGGAAAACCTCCTGGATTTTCTCGAGTTGCTGCAGGTGCTCTCGACGTTACGACGGGGATCACAGGGACCCGCTCTGGTGGCCTCAGTTAAGGCCAGTCCACATGCGCGTTTCTCGGGGGCCTCTCGGGATTCCTTTCCCATCGATGCCGGGACCTAAGACCTTGTGTGGAGTCGGTGCCTGAACCTGAGGATTCCTCTCCAGTGCTGACATGGATCTTGGGCTACTTCTGGAGACTCCCCAGGGGAGTCAGTCCTCGTCTCATGTGGGGCATGCAGTTGCGCTTTCCTCCAGAGCTGTAGCAGCAGTGTCACGCTTCCTTCGCGTGGATCAAGGGATCTGTGCTTTCCCTCAAGGTTTTCCCACGAGGCTTTCCCAAGAGGCTTTCCCACGAGGCTTCCACGAGGCTTTCCCACAGGGCTGACCCACGTGTCACCGTTGTGTGAGTCGATCCTCGGCTTGAAAGTCGAGGCAGTGCAGGGAAACAGGTTTCCCTTGAATGGACTGAGACATCTGGGGACTCTGGGAATGGTGGCACGACCCTGGAGTTCCTCTCGCCTTTCCTGTGGAGAGCGTCTCCTCTTGAGATGCGAGGGGGAAAGCCGGAATTCTTTCCCGACCACGCAGTGAAAGGATCCCTCCTCTCGAGCCATGAGGCGGAAACGAGGCTCCTCTGGATGTGGCAGGACTCTCGTGCTTCTTCTCGAGTGGAGACGGGTATGTCGGGGAACTTCTTGAGTTGCAGCAAGGGTGTGAAGGACCCTTTGTAAGTTCCAGAGTTAGGTGATTAGCCTCGAGACGCCTCAGCGCAAATGGGCTCATCTCGCCTGGAGGGGAAACCTCCTGGATTTTCTCGAGTTCCGTCAGGTGCTCTCGACTTACGAAGGGGACCTCAGGGACTCGCTGTGGTGGCCTCAGGAAAGGCCAGTCCCCATGCGAGTTGCTCGGGGGCCTCTCGGGATTCCTCTCCCGTCTATTCCAGGGCCTAAGACCTTGTGTGGAGTCGGTGCCTGAACCTGAGATTCCTCTCCAGTGCTGACATGGATCTTGGGGTACTTCTGGAGTCTCCCCAGGGAGTCAGTCCTCGTCTCGAGTGGGGCCATGCACATGCGCTTTTCCTCCGGAGCTGTAGCAGCAGTGTCACGCCTCCCTTGGCGTGGATCAAGGGATCTGCGGCTTTCCCTCGAGGCTTTCCCACGAGGCTTTCCCACGAGGCTTTCCCACAGGGCTCTCCCACGTGTCACCGTGGTGTGAGCCGATCCTCGGCTTGAAAGTCGAGGCAGTGCAGGGAAAACAGGTTTCCCTGGAATGGACTGAGACATCTGGGGGACTCTGGGAATGGTGGCACGACCCTGGAGTTCCTCTCGCCTTTCCTGTGGAGAGCGCCTCCTCTTGAGATGCGACGGGAACGCCGCGGGAATTTTTCCCGAACCTGCAGGGAAAGGATCCCTCCTCTCGAGCTAGGAGGCAGGAACGGGGCTCCTCTGGATGTGGGGGGTCTCTCGTGCTTCCTCTCGGTGGAGACTGTATGTCGGGATCTTCTTGAGTTGCAGCAAGGTGTGAAGGACCCTCTGGAAGTTCCAGAGGTTAGGTGTGATTAGCCTCGAGACACCTCAGCGGAAATGGGCCTCATCTCTGGGGGGTAGAACCTCCTGGATTTTCTCGAGTTGCGGCAGGTGCTCTCGACTTACGACGGGGACCTCAGGGACCCGCTCTGGTGGCCTCAGGAAACGCCAGTCCCCATGCGAGTTGCTAGGGGGCCTCTCGGGATTCCTCTCCTGTCGATGCCGATGCCTAAGACATTGTGTGGAGTCGGTGCCAGAACCTGAGGATTCCTCTCCAGTGCTGACATGGATCTTGGGGTATTTCTGGAGTCTCCTCAGGGGAGTCAGTCCTTGTCTCGAGTGGGGGCATGCACGTGCGCTTTCCTCCCGAGCTGTAGCAGCAGTGTCACGCTTCCCTTCCCGTGTATCCTAGGATCAGTGGCTTTCCCTCGAGGCTTTCCACGAGGCTTTCCCACGTCGCTTTCCCACAGTGATGTCCCATGTGCCACCGTCGTGTCAGTCGATCCTCGGCCTGAAAGTTGATGCAATGCCGGGAAAACAGGCTTCCGTGGAATGGACTGAGACATCTGGGGTATCTGGGAATGGTGGCACGACTCTTGAGTCCCTCTCGCCTTTCAGGTGGAGAGCGCCTCCTCTTGAGATGCAACGGGAACGCCCGGGAATCTTTCCCGAGCCTGCGGGGAAAGGATCCCACCTCTCGAGCTAGGAGCAGTAACGGGCTCCTCTGGATGTGGGCGGGACGCTCGTGCTTCCTCTCGAGTGGAGACGGGTATATCCGGGAACTTGTTGAGTTGCAGCACGGGTGTGAAGGACCCTTTGAAAGTTCCAGAGGGTAGGTGTGATTAGCATCAAGACGCCTCAGCAGAAAGTAGCCTCACCTCGCCTGGAGGGGAGAACCTCCTAGATTTTCTCGAGTTGCGGCAGGTGCTCTCGACTTACGACGGGGACCTCAGGGACCCGCTCTGGTGGCCTCAGGAAAGGCCAGTCCTCATGCGAGTTGCTGGCGCCTGTCGGATTCCCCTCCCGTCGATGCTGGGGCCTAAGACCTTGTGTGGGGTCATTGCCGGAACCTGAGGATTCCTCTCCAGTGCTGACATCAATCTTGGGATATTTCTGGAGTCTCCCCAGGGGAGTCAGTCCTCGTCTCGAGTGGGTCATGCACGTTCGCTTTCCTCCGAGCTGTAGCAGCAGTGTCGCGCTTCCCTTCGCATGGATCAAGGATCTGTGGCTTTTCCTCGAGGCTTTCCAACGAGCTTTCCCGAGGCTTTCCCACGAGCTTTCCACAGGCCCCGCGTGTCACCGGGTGGTGTGAGTCGATCTCGGCTTGAAAGTCGAGGCAGTGCAGGGAAAAGAGGTTTCCCTGGAATGGACGGAGACATCTGGTGGACTCTGGGAATGGTGGCAAGACCCTGGAGTTCGTCTCACCTTTCCTCTGGAGAGCGCCTCCTCTTAGGATGCCACGGAAACGCCCGGGAATTCTTTCCCGACCACGCAGGGAAAGGATCCCTCCTCTCGAGGTAGGAGGCGGAAAGGGGGCTACTGTCGATGTGTGTGGACTTCGTGTTCCTCTCGAGTGGAGACAGGTATGTCGGGAACTTCTTGAGTTGCAGCAAGGGGTGTGAAGGACCCTTTGGAAATTCCAGAGGTTAGGTGTGATTAGCCTCGAGACACCTCAGCGGAAATGGGCCTCATCTCGCCTGGAGGGGAGAACGTCCTGAATGTTCTCGAGTTGCAGCAGGTGCTCTCGACTTACGACGGGGACCTCAGGGACCCGCTCTGGTGGCCTCAGGATAGGCCAGTCCCTATGCGAGTTGCCAGGGACCTCTCGGGATTCCTCTCCCGTCGAAGCTGGGGCCTAAGATATTGTGTGGAGTGGGTGCCGGTACCTGAGGATTCCTCTCCAGTGCTTACGTGGATCTTGGGGTACTTCTGGAGTCTCCCCATTGGAGTCAGTCCTCGACTCGAGTGGGGGCATGCACGTGCGCTTTCCTCTCGAGCTGTAGCAAGCCAGTGTCGCGCTTCCATTCGCGTGGATCAAGGGATCTGTGGCTTTCCCTCGAGGCTTTCCGACGAGGCTTTCCCCACGAGGCTTTCCCACGAGGCTTTCCCACAGGGCGGTCCCACATGCCACCGTGGTGTGAGTCGATCCTCGGCTTGAAAGTCGACGCAGTGCAGGGAAATCAGGTTTCCCTGGAATGGACGGAGACATCTGGGGGACTCTGGAATGGTGGCAGGAACCTGGAGTTCCTCTCCGTTTCCTGTGGAGAGCGCCTCCTCTTGAGATGGGACGGGAACGCCGGGGAATTCTTTCCAGAGCACGCAGGGAAAGGATCCCTCCTCTCGAGCTAGGAGGCGGAAACGGGGCTCCTCTGGATGTGGGCGGGACTCTCGTGCTTCCTCTCGAGTGGTAGACGGGTATGTCGGGGAACTTCTTGAGTTGCAGCAAGGGTGTGAAGGACCCTTTGAAAGTTCCAGAGGTTAGGTGTGAATAGCCTCGAGACGCCTCAGGGGAAATGGGCCTCATCTCGCCTGGAGGGGAGAACCTCCTGGATTTTCTCGAGTTGCGGCAGGTGCTCTCGACTTACGATGGGGACCTCAGGGGCCCGCACTGGTTTCCTCAGGAAAGGCCAGTACCCATGCGAGTTGCTCAGGGGCCTCTCGGGATTCCTCTCCCATCGATGCAGGGCCTAAGACTTGTGTGGAGTCGGTGCCGGAACCTGAGGATTCCTCTCCAGTGCAGACATGGATATTGGCGTACTTCTGGAGTCTCCCCAGGGAATCAGTCCTCGTCTCGAGTGGGGGCATGCACGTGCGCTTTCCTCCAGAGCTGTAGCAGCAGTGTCACGCTTCCCTTTGCGTGGATATAGGGATCAGAGGCTTTCCCTGGAGGCTTTCCCACGAGGCTTTCCCACGAGGCTTTCCCACAGGGCTGTCCCACGTGCCACCGTGGAGTGAGTCGATCCTCCGGCTTGACAGTCGAGGCAGTGCTGGGAAAACAGGTTTCCCTGGAATGGACTGAGGCATCTGGGGGACCTTGGGAATGGGGCCTGATCCTGGAGTTCTTCTCGCCTTTCCTGTGGAGAGCGCCTCCTCTTGAGATGCGACGGGAACGCTAGGAATTCTTTCTCGACCACACAGGGAAAGGATCCCTCCTCTCGAGCTAGCAGGCGGAAACGGGGCCACTCTGGATATGGACGGGACTCTCCGATTCCTCTAGAGTGGAGACGGGTATGTCGGGGAACTTCTTGATTTGCAGCAAGGGTGTGAAGGACCCTTTGGAAGTTCCAGAGTTTAAGTGTGATTACCCCCTAGTTGCCTCAGCGGAAATGGGCCTCATCTCGCCTGGAGGGGAGAACCTCCTGGATTTTCTGGAGTTGCGGCAGGTGCTCTCGACTTACGATGGGGACCACAGGGACCCGCTCTGGTGGCCTCAGGAAAGGCCAGTCCCCATATGCGTTGCTCTGGGGCCTCTCGGGATTCCTCTCCCGACGATGCCGGGGTCTAAGACCTTGTTTGGAGTCGGTGCCGGAACCTGAGGATTCCTCTCCACTTCTGACATGGATATGGGGTACTTCTGGAGTCCCCCCAGGGGTGTCACTACTCGTCTCGAGTGGGGCCATGCACGTGCGCTTTCCTCCCGAGCTGTAGCAGCAGTGTCCCGCTTCCCTTCGCATGGATCAAGGGATCTGTGGCTTTCCCTTGAGGCTTTCCCACGAGGCTTTCCCACAGGGCTGTACCACGTGCCACTGTGGTGTGAGTCGATCCTCGACTATAAAGTCGAGGCAGTGCAGGGAATACAGGTTTCCCTGGAATGGACTGAGACATCTGGGGACTCTGGGAATGGTGGCACGACCCTGGAGTCCTCTCGCCTTTCCTCTGGAGAGCGCCACCTCTTGAGATTTGACGGGAATGCTGCGAATTCTTTCCCGACCACGCAGGGAAAGGATCAAACCTCTCGAGCTAAAAGGTGGAATCGGGGCTCCTCTGGATGTGGGCGGGACTCTCGTGCTTCCTCTCAAGTGGAGACGGGTATTTCGGGGAAATTCTTGAGTTGCATCAAGGGTGTGAAGGACCCTTTTGGAAGTTCCAGAGTTTAGGTTTGATTAGCCTCGAGACGCCTCTGCGGAAATGGGCCTCATGTCGCCTGGAGGGGAAAACCTCCTGGATTTTCTCAGTTGCTGCAGGTGCTCTCGACGTACTACGGGGAT
This sequence comes from Capra hircus, assembly GCF_001704415.2. Classification (NCBI taxonomy): domain Eukaryota; kingdom Metazoa; phylum Chordata; class Mammalia; order Artiodactyla; family Bovidae; genus Capra; species Capra hircus. Next base: position 9,095 of record NW_017215459.1, read on the forward strand.
CACAGGGACCCGCTCTGGTGGCCTCAGTTAAGGCCAGTCCACATGCGCGTTTCTCGGGGGCCTCTCGGGATTCCTCTCCCATCGATGCCGGGACCTAAGACCTTGTGTGGAGTCGGGTGCCTGAACCTGAGGATTCCTCTCCAGTGCTGACATGGATCTTGGGCTACTTCTGGAGACTCCCCAGGGGAGTCAGTCCTCGTCTCATGTGGGGGCATGCAGTTGCGCTTTCCTCCAGAGCTGTAGCAGCAGTGTCACGCTTCCCTTCGCGTGGATCAAGGGATCTGTGGCTTTCCCTCAGAGGTTTTCCCACGAGGCTTTCCCAAGAGGCTTTCCCACGAGGCTTTCCCACGAGGCTTTCCCACAGGGCTGACCCACGTGTCACCGTTGTGTGAGTCGATCCTCGGCTTGAAAGTCGAGGCAGTGCAGGGAAAACAGGTTTCCCTTGAATGGACTGAGACATCTGGGGACTCTGGGATGGTGGCACGACCCTGGAGTTCCTCTCGCCTTTCCTGTGGAGAGCGTCTCCTCTTGAGATGCGAGGGGAAAGCCGGGAATTCTTTCCCGACCACGCAGTGAAAGGATCCCTCCTCTCGAGCCATGAGGCGGAAACGAGGCTCCTCTGGATGTGGCAGGACTCTCGTGCTTCTTCTCGAGTGGAGACGGGTATGTCGGGGGAACTTCTTGAGTTGCAGCAAGGGGTGTGAAGGACCCTTTGTAAGTTCCAGAGGTTAGGTGTGATTAGCCTCGAGACGCCTCAGCGCAAATGGGCATCATCTCGCCTGGAGGGGAGAACCTCCTGGATTTTCTCGAGTTCCGTCAGGTGCTCTCGACTTACGAAGGGGACCTCAGGGACTCGCTGTGGTGGCCTCAGGAAAGGCCAGTCCCCATGCGAGTTGCTCGGGGGCCTCTCGGGATTCCTCTCCCGTCTATTCCAGGGCCTAAGACCTTGTGTGGAGTCGGTGCCTGAACCTGAGGATTCCTCTCCAGTGCTGACATGGATCTTGGGGTACTTCTGGAGTCTCCCCAGGGGAGTCAGTCCTCGTCTCGAGTGGGCATGCACATGCGCTTTCCTCCGGAGCTGTAGCAGCAGTGGTCACGCCTCCCTTTGGCGTGGATCAAGGGATCTGCGGCTTTCCCTCGAGGCTTTCCCACGAGGCTTTCCCACGAGGCTTTCCCCACAGGGCTTTCCCACGTGTCACCGTGGTGTGAGCCGATCCTCGGCTTGAAAGTCGAGGCAGTGCAGGGAAAACAGGTTTCCCTGGAATGGACTGAGACATCTGGGGGACTCTGGGAATGGTGGCACGACCCTGGAGTTCCTCTCGCCTTTCCTGTGGAGAGCGCCTCCTCTTGAGATGCGACGGGAACGCCGGGAATTTTCCCGAACCTGCAGGGAAAGGATCCCTCCTCTCGAGCTAGGAGGCAGGAACGGGGCTCCTCTGGATGTGGCGGGTCTCTCGTGCTTCCTCTCGGTGGAGGACTGGTATGTCGGGGATCTTCTTGAGTTGCAGCAAGGGTGTGAAGGACCCTCTGGAAGTTCCAGAGGTTAGGTGTGATTAGCCTCGAGACACCTCAGCGGAAATGGGCCTCATCTCGCCTGGTGGGTAGAACCTCCTGGATTTTCTCGAGTTGCGGCAGGTGCTCGACTTACGACGGGGACCTCAGGACCCGCTCTGGTGGCCTCAGGAAACGCCAGTCCCCATGCGAGTTGCTAGGGGGCCTCTCGGGATTCCTCTCCTGTCGATGCCGATGCCTAAGACATTGTGTGGAGTCGGTGCCAGAACCTGAGGATTCCTCTCCAGTGCTGACATGGATCTTGGGGTATTTCTGGAGTCTCCTCAGGGGAGTCAGTCCTTGTCTCGAGTGGGGCATGCACGTGCGCTTTCCTCCCGAGCTGTAGCAGCAGTGTCACGCTTCCCTTCCCGTGTATCCTAGGATCAGTGGCTTTCCCTCGAGGCTTTCCACGAGGCTTTCCCACGTCGCTTTCCCACAGTGATGTCCCATGTGCCACCGTCGTGTCAGTCGATCCTCGGCCTGAAAGTTGATGCAATGCCGGGAAAACAGGCTTCCGTGGAATGGACTGAGACATCTGGGTATCTGGGAATGGTGGCACGACTCTTGAGTCCCTCTCGCCTTTCAGGTGGAGAGCGCCTCCTCTTGAGATGCAACGGGAACGCCGGGAATCTTTCCCGAGCCTGCGGGGAAAGGATCCCACCTCTCGAGCTAGGAGGCAGTAACGGGGCTCCTCTGGATGTGGGCGGGACGCTCGTGCTTCCTCTCGAGTGGAGACGGGTATATCCGGAACTTGTTGAGTTGCAGCACGGGTGTGAAGGACCCTTTGAAAGTTCCAGAGGGTAGGGTGTGATTAGCATCAAGACGCCTCAGCAGAAAGTAGCCTCACCTCGCCTGGAGGGGAGAACCTCCTAGATTTTCTCGAGTTGCGGCAGGTGCTCTCGACTTACGACGGGGACCTCAGGGACCCGCTCTGGTGGCCTCAGGAAAGGCCAGTCCTCATGCGAGTTGCTCGGGCGCCTGTCGGGATTCCCCTCCGTCGATGCTGGGGCCTAAGACCTTGTGTGGGGTCATTGCCGGAACCTGAGGATTCCTCTCCAGTGCTGACATCAATCTTGGATATTTCTGGAGTCTCCCCAGGGGAGTCAGTCCTCGTCTCGAGTGGGGTCATGCACGTTCGCTTTCCTCCCGAGCTGTAGCAGCAGTGTCGCGCTTCCCTTCGCATGGATCAAGGGATCTGTGGCTTTCCTCGAGGCTTTCCACGAGGCTTTCCCACGAGGCTTTCCCACAGGGCTGTCCTCGTGTCACCGTGGTGTGAGTCGATCCTCGCTTGAAAGTCGAGGCAGTGCAGGGAAAAGAGGTTTCCCTGGAATGGACGGAGACATCTGGTGGACTCTGGGAATGGTGGCAAGACCCTGGAGTTCGTCTCACCTTTCCTCTGGAGAGCGCCTCCTCTTAGGATGCCACGGAAACGCCGGGAATTCTTTCCCGACCACGCAGGGAAAGGATCCCTCCTCTCGAGGTAGGAGGCGGAAAGGGGCTACTGTCGATGTGTGTGGGACTTCGTGTTTCCTCTCGAGTGGAGACAGGTATGTCGGGGAACTTCTTGAGTTGCAGCAAGGGTGTGAAGGACCCTTTGGAAATTCCAGAGGTTAGGTGTGATTAGCCTCGAGACACCTCAGCGGAAATGGGCCTCATCTCGCCTGGGGGGAGAACGTCCTGAATGTTCTCGAGTTGCAGCAGGTGCTCTCGACTTACGACGGGGACCTCAGGGACCCGCTCTGGTGGCCTCAGGATAGGCCAGTCCCTATGCGAGTTGCCAGGGACTCTCGGGATTCCTCTCCCGTCGAAGCTGGGGCCTAAGATATTGTGTGGAGTGGGTGCCGGTACCTGAGGATTCCTCTCCAGTGCTTACGTGGATCTTGGGGTACTTCTGGAGTCTCCCCATTGGAGTCAGTCCTCGACTCGAGGGGGCATGCACGTGCGCTTTCCTCTCGAGCTGTAGCAGCAGTGTCGCGCTTCCATTCGCGTGGATCAAGGGATCTGTGGCTTTCCCTCGAGGCTTTCCGACGAGGCTTTCCCACGAGGCTTTCCCACGAGGCTTTCCACAGGGCGATCCCACATGCCACCGTGTGGTGTGAGTCGATCCTCGGCTTGAAAGTCGACGCAGTGCAGGGAAATCAGGTTTCCCTGGAATGGACGGAGACATCTGGGGACTCTGGGAATGGTGGCAGGAACCTGGAGTTCTCTCCGTTTCCTGTGGAGAGCGCCTCCTCTTGAGATGGGACGGGAACGCCGGGAATTCTTTCCAGAGCACGCAGGGAAAGGATCCCTCCTCTCGAGCTAGGAGGCGGAAACGGGGCTCCTCTGGATGTGGGCGGGACTCTCGTGCTTCCTCTCGAGTGTAGACGGGTATGTCGGGGAACTTCTTGAGTTGCAGCAAGGGTGTGAAGGACCCTTTGAAAGTTCCAGAGGTTAGGTGTGAATAGCCTCGAGACGCCTCAGGGGAAATGGGCCTCATCTCGCCTGGAGGGGAGAACCTCCTGGATTTTCTCGAGTTGCGGCAGGTGCTCTCGACTTTACGATGGGGACCTCAGGGGCCCGCACTGGTTTCCTCAGGAAAGGCCAGTACCCATGCGAGTTGCTCAGGGCCTCTCGGATTCCTCTCCCATCGATGCCAGGGCCTAAGACCTTGTGTGGAGTCGGTGCCGGAACCTGAGGATTCCTCTCCAGTGCAGACATGGATATTGGCGTACTTCTGGAGTCTCCCCAGGGGAATCAGTCCTCGTCTCGAGTGGGGCATGCACGTGCGCTTTCTCCAGAGCTGTAGCAGCAGTGTCACGCTTTTTGGTGGATATAGGGATCAGAGGCTTTCCCTGGAGGCTTTCCACGAGCTTTCCCACGAGGCTTTCCCACAGGGCTGTCCCACGTGCCACCGTGGAGTGAGTCGATCCTCGGCTTGACAGTCGAGGCAGTGCTGGGAAAACAGGTTTCCCTGGAATGGACTGAGGCATCTGGGGACTTGGGAATGGGGCCTGATCCTGGAGTTCTTCTCGCCTTTCCTGTGGAGAGCGCCTCCTCTTGAGATGCGACGGAACGCTAGGAATTCTTTCTCGACCACACAGGGAAAGGATCCCTCCTCTCGAGCTAGCAGGCGGAAACGGGGCCACTCTGGATATGGACGGGACTCTCCGATTCCTCTAGAGTGGAGACGGGTATGTCGGGGAACTTCTTGATTTGCAGCAAGGTGTGAAGGACCCTTGGAAGTTCCAGAGTTTAAGTGTGATTACCCCTAG